>NC_060210.1:175888750-176198166 GCF_021130785.1 Homalodisca vitripennis
CGGATGATGGAAAACTTCCTATCCAAGAGCTCTTGGGTATGATTGGCCGTGTGTAAACAAGCGTTGTTATAGATAAACAAAACTTTCTTGCTGAGTTTTCTTCAACACTTGTTTTGCATTACGTTTTAAGTGTTTGAGTGCTTGGCAATACCTCTCTGAGTTGACAGTTTGGCCAAGTTAAAGAAAAACAATGAGAATCACTCATTGAGCATCCCGAAACACAGAAGCCATGATTTTTCTTGCTGATAAAGTTTGCAGATACTTCCTCGGTTTCTTTGGCATATGCGTGTGTAGATGGTTACGATATGATCGATGACTTGGTTTGTACGTTTGTCGTAGTTTCCAAAAATGTTAGTGCTGCAGCAAGTCTCTGTTTTTTGTGATCTTCCATTAGGATTTTTGGAACCCACCTGGCACAAAATTTGATTAGGCCTACCACTGGGATGCTCATTGTAAACACTTTTAAAAATCAATCCACCACTCCTCATTTAGCTTTCACTCATTATTCCTTTACCATAAACACTACAAATCTGGCGATAAATTTCAATTGGTTTGTGATTTTTCACCAACAAAAATCTTATTGTAGATCGCACTTCACAACTGGTGGGATTTTCAATTGCAGCGTTAATTTAACACTCCATTCTATACAAAGTACAATAGGCACAATGCACAATTTACCACAGCTGGTTGCATACTGAGTGCAAGAACACTCTGACACCAAGATGGCAGCACTAATCCCGCCCATTACCGCACCATGTAAAAAGGTTTGCTACTTTCTGGATAGCCCTCATATTTAGTAGCATACTTATTTAAGTGAACTTTATCTCTTAGTTTTATGTATATGATTGCATGTAATTCACAGAAGATATATTTTGATTGTAATTTCATGTTTAGAAATCAAGATTGTATCATTAACTTTCAGAATATTAAAACTTTTAAAATATGTTAAAACTGAATCCGAGTTATTTGATTATTTAGTATTATGAATATTACTGAATAGTATGTGTTTGTTGTATCTATTGGTATATATTTTTATCTTAGCTCAACCATCAAGCTTCGGTTAAATTCACCTGATGATACACATGACATCAAAAGTGGTTGACAGTATAGCACAGTTTTGGTTATGGAAAAAAATCAGATATTATATGTTGTGATATAATGATATAACTTAAGTAAAATGAATAAATTACCCATGACATCAAGAGACACAGGTAGAACTGCTGAGCCTGCGACATTGGTGGCTGAACACAGATATGTTCCTGTATCGGCCGGAGTCAAGTTGTTCAGCATTACAGAGCCATCCTCATTTACCTTACTTCCAACAAAGTGACAATAATTGTAATACTGTAGTAAATTCAATTTAATTTTTAAAATAAAAAATAGTTTATGTTTGATTCTATCATTAGAATGAATCATACGTTGATTTCAACTGCTGCCACTTTTAAAAATACTAAATTAGTACATTAAATACCATCATGTTAGGAAAAATCTGAAATTACAGACTAGGTACTGCAAATGTGAGGCGACTGGATACTACATATAGACTACATCCGCTCATATTTGACGCATTGTGTTCTTGTCTTTCAATAGTTTGTAAAACATTAGTCTGTTTTAAACATGGATACACTCCATATTAATATACAGGGGAATGTCTACTGCACCTGTTAGTTGCTTGGTCTGTTTACAATTTTACTTCCATACTTTGTGTAATTTAAGTTATAGGTTGATATGTTTTAAAAGCATTTTTATATGCAGAATAAAAATACAATCAGTCTCAAGTAGATCTCTAGTATTATCAGAATATAAACTCTTTTCCATATTTGGATCATTGTTCCTTCCAAATGCACTAGTATTTTAACAGATTGATAGGATACACTATAGCTGCTACATTGACTCTGACACTTGGATAAAAAATAACTCTGAACAATATTTACAATGGTATATGCTGCAAAATAGGGAAATATTAAATTAGTTACTTATTTAGCCCAGAAATTGTAGCACTTTCCAGCCATAATTGGATAAGGATTGAATTTTATAACTGCACAATATAGTGGGGCACAACATGGTCGCAAATCAAAACCTGAAGCAGAGAACAGGTGATAATACAATGGTGGCCAGGTTATATAAGAAGCCGATCTATGAATATAACGCTGATCCAAAAGGATTAATTATTATTTGGTAGGAGAGAGTCCTCATCAATAGTTTTTCATTGCAAATATGATTATAAAAACAGCTCTTTGAATAATAACATCTACATGTTGATATCAAATATTTTTATCGTAATATATTAGATATCAACACATAAAATAAATACAGGCATTTTAAGAATTACAAATGATTTTTAAAGCTTTCATCTTTACTAATGTTTTGTAGGAAATATAAACATATAATTACCTTGTTACTAAAGAATCGAGTTTAGACCATGTAACAGTAGGCTTTGGGTCACCAGTTACTGGACATAACAAAGTAACCATGTCTCCAGCTACTCCCACAACTTTGGTTGAGGTCAGTGGGTCGATTCGAGGCACAACTGTAGCAAAACATAGTTTTTCTTATTAAATTACATTTTATAAGTTTAAAATAATGGTGAAATATATATTGAATAGTTCATTGGAAATTACAAAATTAAGTTAACAAATTTAAAGTTTGTTGTAGATCCAACATTAAATAAGTACATTTTATCCTGTCCTTTTTTTGGGCAGCTTTGTCATACCTTAGATATAATATTAGTTCTCAATGATGAAAATACATTTTTGTTGTAGATTAAACTTCATTACATTTTAAATTTAATATCAAGTTCAATTAACTAACTTGTCACTTGAGTACTGTTACCCTGGAAAAATAAATTTCTGTCAAATATTTTCACAATATTTCACAAATATATCACACATTTTGTTTGATATTGTTACTTGTATAAATTTAGATGGATAAAAAGAATAGCAAATCTCCTGAGTTAATTTTTTTATTATAAAGGTACTGTTTAAATATTTTAAATGATAAAATGATTAACTTATGACCCTGCAAACGTCCTGATATGGTACCTACCGCTCATTATACAGAGGGTGTTTTAAAAGCAAGTGGTAGACACTTTTGAATACCCTAAGGCAAAGGTAGGAGAATACAATGGCATACTAAATGCAATAAAATGTCATAAAAATTAGTATTTTTGGCACCATTTCTCAACCATTCAAGATAAAGCCAAACTTTAACAACAACAAAATATTTTTAAGAGAGGTATTGCTAGGTGTAATGAAAGTCATACCTTGCTATTTGAATTTTTATAGGTTTTACAAGTATGATATATCTGAAATTTGAACTATTAAAACAAAATTGGAAATATGCTGAAAAGTAACAATTATAATATATCTTAAGAAAAAGTATTTCTTTCGTAACCTAGAATAAAAACTGGGATTTGCTAAAAATGTTTAATGAGGTAACAGTAATAAAAGTGTGAAACCATATAACTTTGACATTTTGGACTAACCTATGTACAAGAAACATAATTAAAATTTTTTTTCAAAATGATCATTGAATAGAGAGACCTTAAGAATGAGGTACAGCGTGACCTTCATTTACATTTGAAAATCTTTCAAAAGTGCCATTTTGGGGTATATGTTATAACATAGAAGATAGGTTTCTCATTCAGCCTCTGTACATTGTGTATGGGTGGTCTGCCTCACCCTGTAGAAGACTGTTTGTCTGCTTGGCATTTGTACGTCTGCTCGCCAGCACAGCTCAGAGAAAACTGCTCACCTGCACGGTCAAGCATGTTTTAGTAAAGACTGTCTGTATTGCCCCCTACATCATTCCCTCTCCCTACTCGCTCATGACTACTTGAACCAATCAGAATCGAAATCATCTTATAAGGAGTTATTTGCTAGTTTCCAGGCTATAATTTGTACGACTGTGTAAAAATTACATTAAATAAAAATGTGGATTGCATTTTTATTTAATGTTTTGTTTTTATATTTTTACTTATTTTGAAATATCATGTTTATTTAATTTCCTCTATTTAGTTGACTAATGTTTCAATTTTTGTATAAAACGCCAATATAATGTGTTTATTAATTGTTAATCTGATACAAATTTTATTTAGTTGTCAATCACGCATCTGAGCTTCCGCTTTTCACATGCGGCTAAAGTTTGAACTACATTGTAAATAGAAAATTATCTCAAATCTGTTTCACTTCAGAAATTTAGATTTTAGTGTCTCAACACTACTGAGTTGTGCAAAACTATGATTATCTTTTGAAACTAATTGTTTATAATTTTGTTTAGTAAAGGCCTCTACTCAGATTTGTGGGCCCCAGTAAAGATATTCAGCCAGCCCCGTCATGCCCTACCACTGAGCCGTCCCTGGTAAAATTGTCCGAAAACAACCAGCCTAAGTACGGTACATTCGTCCCAATATATAGGTCCGTACTTAGGCCAGTATATATATATATATATATATATATGTATACAGGTCTGTACTTAATACGAGGTCTGTCCAAAAAGTATCCGACCTTGACGTCTGGCATGAACTGACGTTACTCTGTGGCAACGGCAATCTGGTCTCCTCCACAAGCCACTACCTTATTCCAACGCTCCTCCCATTTCTGGAAACACTCCTTAAATTTATTTTGCGGAATGGTTAACAGATCCTTCGTCGCATTTTGTTTTATTTGTTCAACATCGTCAAATCTTTGTCCTTTCAAAGGAATTTTTAATTTCGGAAATAGCCAGAAGTCACAAGGAGCTATGTCAGAACTGTAGGGAGGCTGTCGTAGTTGGTTGATGTCGTGTGTGACCAAAAAACGCCGTATAAGATTTGAGAAATAAGCTGGCCCGTTGTCATGGTGCAGGATCCAGTCACAGCTTGTCCACAGTTAAGGTCATTTCCTACGCATTCATTTTTAAATTTTCGTGTAAAATGTTACAAACTGACGATTTTGGTATTCCTAAATCTTCTTCCAGCTCTCGGACAGTCAATCGACGGTTTTCATTAAGTGCTGCACGAACACGTTCAACACTTTCAGCGTTTCTGGCCGTTTCTGGCCTGCCAGATCGGTCTTCACTCTCCACTGATATGCGGCCATTTTTAAACCGCCTAAACCACTCTTTTATTTGTGTATCGCCCATAGACACGTCACCATAAACTTTCCGTATCATAGTAATCGCCTCTGATGCTGAATGGCCAAGATTTTGGCAAAATTTAATGCAAATGCTCTGCTCAACACGTTCAGTCATATTGAAATGCGACGCACACACACAGCAGTACTGTACGGAACAGAGCGCTGAGACTCACTGAGTGACTGGATCGTATTTAATGCCTAATATGGGAAGGAGTAGGCTCGCCCCTCCCTTCCAATAACCGGTTCGAGCCGGTCAGTTACGCCGCGGCCGCCTACTGGTCGGCGGTTGGATACTTTTTGGACAGACCTCGTACACATAATATATATATGAGGACCACAATTCCAAAAGTATGAGCTTCACATAAACTAAATTTTTAGCTACAGTAAAATTTAAGGTTTGGACCACTATCAATAAATCATGCAATGGTTAAAAAAACTTAAAAACCGTACAAAATTGCCTCCTCTTCAAAAAATAAAAATATAACTAGGTATTCATATTTTCTGAAACAAAAAGATAAAAAAAGATCATGATTCTTATCTTTTTTGTGCTTTACGTGAGAGGATTCTCCCTTAATGAAAACATAACATGGATGTATATGTTTTTTGAGAAATTTTTCAAATATTGGTATGATAAACTATGAAGATATTTGACCTCAGCTTTAAATTTATCATGACTACTATAAGTATCACTCACTGCAAGGGTAACCAAAACCTAAATTAAATTGTGTTACAAATACTTTGTAATAGTACTCATAAGAAACATGAGGATAGCTGCCAGCAAGGTAAAGTTGATGCATTTTTTTACATTTTTGTTTATCAGAGCTGCTAGATGCAACGACTGCTCATTGTTAGATGAAATGCTATTAATAATCTCTTTTACACATACGTTCCCATTCATCTTCATTCCATTTAGCTAAACTCAACATTCAAATTGAATCAACCCCTCCAATCATAGCTACGTTAGGTGTAGAAAACTCAGTTGTCTCTGATACCGAAACGATGTAGAGTTCATTTTCAACTTCTCATTGCTGACTTTTTTGGATCTCTTCAGAAGAACATCCAGGAGTCAAGTCTGTTACAGTGTCAGATTCCAAATGATGCACTAAGAGAAAGGAGAACTGAGCTAAACTAAACATTCAAATCTTTTTACAGTCTTTGAAAACATTTGTCATTTACAATCACAACAGGTTCAGTTTCATGAGTGCAACATGTTTTCTTCATGACATAACTGGAACGTCAATGACATTTTCTTGTCTTTGTACATACATTCACAGATTTATTAATACATTCACAATCACTTACTATCACTTTTCAAAGCGCTTTTTCCCTCAATGTTATCTGCCTAAAATTATTTTACATAAAAGAACAGCTAACATCCTCAAGACAATAACAGGCATCAACTGGAACCTAAACAAAGTCATGTGACAGTGTATTGCTAACAACTGGAAAGACTCTCATCTCTGTTGCAGTGGAGAAGCAGACTTTCATCCTTATTGTAGAGTATAATGTTATTACACAGCTATACAATCATCCTTTTTGTATAAAACACCCCCCTTGCAACTTTCAATTGCTTTACCAGCATAAACTCAACAAAGAAATTTATGCTCATCCTATTTGTAGTGTACTCCTCATTTATAAACATCCATAGTCATTAAATACAATATTGTTCTAAAAAATTTGCTTTCTTCAAAAAGTTATTTAAAAATATTGATAATTTAGGATTATGGGAATATTTAGGAGCAAGTCCACCACTGTTGTTGTTAGCTCAGCTGATCTCTTCAATTGGCAAGTTTATCGCTCACCAACTTGGTAATTGACATCAAATTATATCTCTTTTTTAACTATCGGTCCGGTAGCTGTATCTTCTTTTTGACCTTATTATATTGCAGTGTAATTTAAGTGTAAAAGAGCTTCCACAATTTGGAAGAAACTATATTTGAAAGTTACTATTTTTGTTTCTTTATAGGCTATAGAAAAAGCATAACAATATTATTTTGCAGAAAACACATGCACTGTTGTTATGACTCAATAAAATACTTTGATTTGTTTAGCTGTTAATTATAGTTTATTTTCAAGTATTCTGTATATAAATGTACATTCATTATTAACTTTCTTCATGGGGAATTTAGAGGATTGAATTAAGCAAAATAAATAATGCCAACTTTAAATTTGGATTTTGTGTTATTAGTCTCTACTAATAACACAAAATAGTAAACAGCTTTTAGATTCCTTTATTTTGAAATGAAATTATTTAATACATTTTAAAATTCTAGTAACTGTTTGTCTATCTTAATAATTTAGCTACTTTATATAAATTTGTCAATCTAAAATCATATCCTTCTATTATTCTGCCACAATTTCTCAGTTACTGTAGATAAAAAGTATATGACTAAGGGTAAGTAAAAAGTTAAGTTAAGAACTTGTATATTTCATTAAATTTATACTGGTTGTCCCAGAACTCTCTACAACCTTTTCAGATATCATTCCTGAACCAAAAATAAATCAAAATATCATATTCAAACTTTTGTAACTCAATAATCACCCAAACAACCGTCATTTTGTTTTGTTTTATTTTGACTTAAAAATTCTTAATTTCGAGAACAGCTTTTTGTAATAAGTTGAAATTTGGTACTTACCTAAAGACCTAATTGCAGAAAAAATTAATTAAAAAAAGTTTTATCTTAAAAATGGCATGGCATATGTTAAAAAAGGTTTTTTGTTTTGTATGGTACGTCTAATTTGTTTTCTTAGACAATTTAATTACAAATCCAATAATGGTAATGTAAGGAAATCGGTTCGATAAAAAAGAGATGGCAAATTTGTTTAAACCTGAGTATTAAACAATATCAATTGTTGAAGTTGTTGATAGTTGTATGAACCACAGCAATATCAACAAGTGAGTAGAGCAGTTCAAAAATGGTCAAGACTTAATGATTGGTAAACGCTGCTCTAGCTGACCAGTGTTATGCTTCCTTGCTTGAAACTTTAAAAGATAATAGCAATAAATAATAAACAGCAAATATTACTCAAATATATTCATGAGCCATTTGAAGCCAGCCATTAAAGAAAATTTAATGGATCTCCAGGTGAGAGATGTGCAGATGCACCAACGTCATTCTGGTGCACCAACATGCTCTCATGGTGCTTGACTGACTCACAAAACAGTGGGTTAGGATGTAATTACCTCACTACCTCATTTTTGTACTTAGAGACAACTTAAAAAAAGTGTAAATAAATTACCTGGAACAAAAAGGTTGACAAGCTGAGTAGAGGAGCCTACCTCGTTCTCAGCCACACACTTGTACTGGCCCTCCATGGTCTTGTTGACAGCAAACCTAAAAGTACAGTATGATAATACGTTACTCTGTAAGGATTTTAGCAATAATCTTAACAGTAGGAAACTAATGAAACTTCATGCTTTGTTGTGCCAATTTGTCTAATTTTTAACTCAGTACCTTATCAAATATTTCACTTTTGAAACATTACATCAAGTACCTAATAAAAACTTATAAAAAAAATAAAAAATTGTGTATTATTGTTAATTGTGAGCAATATACTTCTGTGATTATTTAATTTTAACTTTTTATTGAATGCTTGTTTGTATTAACATTTAATATATTTAACAATGGCTTTAGTGAAGGAAACAAACGGTTATAGGTTTGTTTGCTTGTGTACAGATGAAATTGATTGAAATCATTTTGTTCTATCATACAGTAACATATTATCTGCTTTCATTCATTAATTACAACAATTTTAATGAATAAATATATAATATAAATATAAACCAGATGCCTAAAAGCAATCCATACCATTTCATGTTAACCTATATATGGTTAAAAGTGTTTATCCAAGAAAAAAACCACATAAATAGGGGGTGTAGCAGGGTGTATAAAGCAAGCCTTGAAAAATCTGCTATACTCATTAGCATTAGTGGAGAAGAATCTGAATTGGTCTGTGAAACTGCTCTTTTCAAAATAACTCAAAATAAAGAAATTATACATCTTCTAGGGATCTATAGACCTCTTGGTGCAAATTGACAATGCCATAGAAATTCTGTCAGGAGAGCTTGAAAAAGTTAACTATACAAATAAGTCAACAGTTATAGTGGGATATATACAAGGCGTGTTCAGAAAGTAAGTACCGTTTCATTTTATTGCCGCCGTAGCGCTGCAATCGGTGTTCCATGCATATGCACTACTCGTGCTTGTTCACTGATTATCGACTCACGCCATTTTAGTTGTTCTACGTTGTGTTTTCAGTTTTCTCTGAAAGTTTAAAATGTTTAAGACAATTAGTGATCCCGCTGATTGTGATATTCATTCTGTAATAAGATTTTTGAACGCAAAGAATGTGAAACTGGCTGAACTTTATCATCAACTTTGAGATGTTTATGGGGAAGACGCGATGAGTGAAGGAATGATGAGAAAGTAGGTTAGAATGTTCAATGGCGGTCACAAATGTGCATGATGAGAATCGGAGCGGTTGGCCTTCTATTGTCACCAATGATCTGGCAAGGACAGTTGGTGAAAAAATCCAAGAGAACAGATGGTTCACCATGACAACGCTATCTGATGATTTCAAAAAAATTTCACACACTCTTTTGTATGAAATTGTTACGGACTGCTTAGGTTATCGCAAGCTGTGTTCCAGAAATACTCACTGACGTGTACAAAACCAAGAGACTCGGAAGTGCTTTGACTTTTCTCAAATGGTACAGTGATGATGGTGAGGATGTTTTAAACAAAATTGTGACAAGTGATGAAACTTGGGTCCATCATGTCACATCGGAATCCAAACAGCAGTCAACGGAGTGGGCAACACATGCAATCCCCGAAGAAACAAAAATTAAAAACGACAATGTCTGCACACAAAAAATTACATGCACTGTCTTTTGGCATTAGAAAGGTGTTTTGCTGATTGATTTTAATAAATGTGGGAAAGAACCTCATGTAAGGTGTATTATTCTGGGTGAATTAGTCAATAATGTAAACTATATGTTAATATGTAAATAAGTGAATACTTTTGGTAAACCCTAATCTGTTACACCAATCTGATAATGTTGGAGAGATAAGGGAGTAATCTCTACTCGTGAGTCCATGAGATGTTAACTGAAGGGTTAGGTGTTTTGTAACATTCCTAATCTGTTACACCAACCTGACAATGTTGGAGTGGTAAGGGAGTAGTCTCTGCTCATGATACCACGAGATGTTAGCTGGAGGGTTAGCTGTTATGTGACATTCCTGATCTGTTACACCAACCTGACAATGTTGGAGTGGTAAGGGAGTAATCTCTGCTCATGATACCACGAGATGTTAGCTGGAGGGTTAGCTGTTATGTGACATTCCTGATCTGTTACACCAACCTGACAATGTTGGAGTGGTAAGGGAGTAATCTCTGCTCATGATACCACGAGATGTTAGCTGGAGGGTTAGCTGTTATGTGACATTCTAGCTGAGTGTATTGGCCTTCACTGGCTGTAACATTCTCCTTCCACTGTGAAATTTTAGGGGGAACTGAAACATAAATATTATTTTTTCAATATTTTTAAATAATCAATACCACTGCACTGTACATCATGCAAATGATATATTCAACAGAGACATGATTGTCTTTACTGTATTTTTGTATGTCTACCAAATATCAATGCCTCTATAGTAGGAAATCATGTAATATCTTTAATAATATAGTAAGCGTGTGAAAGTATATAAAAAAAATCAAATAGTACCGATAATATTTATTCTGAAATCATTTTACAGAATAGCTAATTTATTAAAGCTATATGGATATATTTTTAACAATTATATATATATATATACTAGCGGGCCCGGCGCGCTTTGCTGCGCATTTCAATAATTTTTTGCAAAAGTTGCCCGCGGCTTCGCACGCAATTTCCCGTTGAAAACAGTACACTATATTCACTTATTCTTTTTCTATCACATTCTAAACATTGCTGAGATAATTGATAGTCGTTCCATCGTGAGCCTCTTGGGCGTATTATGAAGGTATGTACCATATTCCTGCCTCTATCTAGCTGTTACCCACGGCTTCGCACGCAAATCTTAAGAACCGAAGTCCTTATATTACTTAGTAAATTTTTTTTTTTACTATAATAAATTTTAGATTAAATTAGTTATATCTCCGATGCCACGATTGAGCTTGCTTTGTTGTCTCGATCGAGAGAATATGTACACACGGAGTTTTGAGAACCATACTTCTGTCAAAAAAAACAACTAAGGTTGATTTTATAACATTCTTTATATTTGTAGCCAACGTAAGATAGTAATTATGATATCTGCATTACTCTTCTGATCAAGCATGAGCATGGTTTATATTAAATAAATATTGCAGTTAAAGGTGAATTTTTACGTCAAATTTGAATTGTATTATCTGGATAGTAAAGTCTATGTTTAACAGTGATTGCAAAAACAGTTTAAACAAAATTTGTCGTTTCTCTTAAGCTTACTCTATGCTTTAAAACTATAAGTGTAATATATGTTTAACAAAGAACAGCTGATTAAAAATTTGAAAAGACGTTAACATATGTTTGCTGCAATGCATTTCTTATGGGTATTTCTGTAACCAGTGGGGCGGAATCCTGAATCGGGAAAGGGATGGGCATAGCTTATAAACCTTCTCCGTGGAAAAATACATATACGTACAAATTTTCATCATGATCGGTCCAATAGTTCACGATTCCATAAAGGACAAACATACAAACATTCATTTTTATATATATAGATTGAGTACAGGGCAAGCACAATTTTAGGTATAGATATATAAAATGAAATATAAATACAACAGTATGATGTCACAAAATAGAGAGCTAAAACTTAATACAGTTATCAAAAGAGAAACTAACCTAAAACGTCAAGCTGAACTGATATTGAATCTGTGCCAGCGGGACTGATGGCCAAGCAGGTGTATGTGCCACTGTTGAGGAAAGTGAGGTTGTGGAGATCAAGTGAGGAACCTTCCTGTTCAGATCTGACACATTAAACACTTCATAAGTAATTAGTCTTAATTATTTTACTAAAGATATCAACAAAAACATAAACTTAAAATTAATTAATTTTCAAGCAATTAATATACAGAGTGTATCATACTACCTGGGTGACTACCTACCTATATTTGATACACAAATTGAAATAGAATCTCTATTTCAACTTGCATCCATATTTTTGAACTGAAAAGAGCTCATGGAAATTATTTTAAAATCTGTTACAATGTCCTAAAAAAACACTTTTGAGGCATAGTTTTAAATGTAATACAGGTCATGTTACATCTAATCTTAAGTGTTTGAGGACAAGTGGGTGATCTCTTGCTTGCACTTTACTATGCAAAAAGGACCAAGTGGGTGATCTATCGCTCTTTTTGCTTTATAATGCTGATGATATTCATTTTGTATTTACTATTATTTTGTAGAACCAATATAATGTCTGATGTCATTCCTTGTAGTTAATTATCATACAATATGACTTGTGCTGACTCTATATCAAGATGCTGTAATAGCTGTTTGTCTTCAATTGTTGTCTTTGTTCACTTGTCTCCATACTTGTAAAGGTGTTTAGTTCGCCCCCTTGTTTCTTAATTGAATAACATTGTTATTCTTGTAATGCAATACTTTTCTGTAGAATTTCTTTCATAATATGTTACTCTGTATAATGTTAGTACATACTATAAATAGTAAGTGTTTCATTCGGGAAAACATCTGATCACACTAGTGGCATAGACGGTTTACTACTGTAATTTTTCTTTATATTTTGATAAAAGTTCATTCAATTCTTGTAATTTTTGTTTTATTTAGTAGCAGATTATGTTGTAATTACAAATAATAAGTTTTGCACATATAAATAAATTACTTTTGTTTTCAGATACAATGTGACAAAAACCAATTCGGGGAAAATTTACACATGTAAATATAAATATGTATGTGTGTGTGTGTGCGTGCACGTGTTACTATATACTGTTTTACCTCAATTGCAAATATCTAAAAGATCATTTAATCCTTCATAAAGTGCAACAATTATTTAAATATTCTTAAATAAATTTTGTTTTAACAAAATTGCAACTAAAATATATTTTATGGTCTCTAAACCCATTTAATTGTAGCCCAAAATGATTTTATTTACAATTAGCTATATCTGTAGAGTGAATCATAACATAAAAAACTGTTTGTACCCCTGATTTTACAATAACATATCCATACATTGTAAGAAAACAACACTTCTATCTAGTATTCATAGTGATTCCCCCTTTTCTACAAAGCATAAAGTAAAACACTTTTTTCCCAATCCTACACACTAAAACAAAACTAAACATTGGAAAGAACCTCCTTGAGTGAAACGTTTTAAATAGTACCTATGCAATGTTACACAACAAACTACAGTTTAATAGGAAACAAACATTTCTGTATTTGAAGTTTTGCCATATCTCCAATGGTTTCAAAATGGCGAAAGAAAATGCAATGCACACTTTCAAGTTCATTGGTCTATTCATTCTCCAATATCATGTAGACAGACAGGCAGAAAAAACAATTTTCCAGTCACCTGAGTGATATGCCTTGTTAATGCTCAACCAACAACCACAAAAAAACTTAACCATTAATTTTTACAATATTATTTTTGAAATTGCTGTTCTGCTACATCTATTTCTAGCTCATACAATACTGAAACTACTATTAAAATGAATAATTCTAAAGCTGATTAATATTATAAATAGTTTATGAAGTACTAGAACACTTTTGGTATTAATTTTTAACAGAAGAATTTTCCCAACACTGTATTAAACTACTAGTACATTGCAAAGAATGGGAAGAGTGGAAATGAGTGTAGTACTCACTGAAAACGTCTTCCATGCCATATCCAGGACACAGAGGGAGCTATTCATATCTTTAGTAGTCTAAAATCAAGACAGTTATGCCGCACATATTTCAAAATTGTGGTAACACTTACGTTTCTTCTCTATATATTCTGGTTCTGTTAGCTCTGTGGTAAACCTGCAATCTCTGTCCTACAGGAACAAAGTTTACAGCTATAACACTCTTGAAAGATAAGAAGTATAACTGACAATGTCCAATTGGTCACACAATAGACAAAGGATCCTCTCCAGTTGGATGAATGGCTACTCAACCTTTTTATAGTAAGGATAAATAACCTGGCCCATTGAACTTACAGCGAACACTAATTTTGAAGCTTATTAAATGAAATAAAGAACTTGATATATTGTTTAATATATTGAGATTTGAGTATACAGCTGACAAAGTGCTCTAAACCTCCATTTCACATTCCACAAGTACTTGATAAATAGTTTTATGTTCCACAAATATAGGTTATTAAAAGTAATAAGATTTTTGTCGATAAGTTCAGTATATCTACTACTAAAGTGTTGTGTTAAGCTTACCTATTACAATAACAGTTAATTGCTGCTGATCAACTCCATATTTATTTTCTGCTTTGCAAGTGTAATTTCCAGCATCCTCTTTCTTAGCTGTAGTCCTATTAAAAATATCATTCATATTATTAAAAAATTTATTTGATATATAACCTTTACAAATAAAGAGTTATATGTTTAAATATTTTATAAATAACATATTATAATATTGCCTGTACAACAAATAAATACTGTGGTATAGGCTGTTAACACCAATAGGATTGAGAATAAATGCAAGTCCTTGCTTGCTACAAGATGATTGCTTTATTATGTGTATAATACATAATAAAGCAATCATCTTGTAGCAAGCAAGGACTTGCATTTATTCTCAAATTAGTTAAATATATATAGGAACATTATACTAAAAATAATGATGTTGTTAATTATTGTGTGTGTGTGTGTGCGTGCGTGCGTGCGTTACAGTACTAAATCTACTTGTCCAAAATTTTAGTACTTAAGTATTGTTGGAGATGAAGAGTTTACAGAGTATCTACTAGAATCTTGAATCTTTTAAAAATTGTTTTAAATTTTAAAGTTGCATGATTTTCTACTTAAAAGTTAAAAGAAGTCCTTTTTAAATATATTTCTACAGATTTATAAATTTTAATAAATGAAGATTGTGGTAAGATCAGCTGATAATACATACTGGTAGATAGGTCCATGGGAAGTGAGAAGACGTTCCTCCTTGTGCCAAGTAATAGAGGGTGATGGTTTGCCCTCAGACTCGCAGCTCAAAGTTAGTAATTCCCCCTCCAAGACACTCACCTCTGTCTGCCAATCAGTAATCACTGGCTTCACTGCAACAAACAGCAACAAACTTTCAACTTCCACGTTAATAGATTACATAAATGTTTGCAGGTAATTTTATTCTAAGGTAAACCCAGTTATTTATGGAAGAATTCGACTCTAAAAATATCATTGGTTTTGTTATTGACTTTTCAGTTTTCAGTTGTAGCTATCCCTCTGCTCTCTTGGCACTAAACAGTGTATACATACAATACACTCTCTAGTGTTTATACCTTAGACTTTTTTTTAAAGGTTTCTTAATATCAAGATTAGTTAACAAAATAATAGATTAGTATAACATTCGGAAATACATGTATTTTTAAATTGTTACTTTTGTTTTTGAAGTCCTAGTAACGGAAGATACTAGTGCTATAGTACACAAATAATTAGCGATTTTAAAATATTATTTACCAGCAGCAGATAGCAATGAGAACATCTGGACACATGGCATTGTGTTGCAATGTTGACCATATAATGCTTGTTAAAGCTTTATAACAATAAATTAAAATTTTGATGACCTATTATTTTGTAGGAGAAAGAGATAGCGATCTCTGGTTTTCACCATTCCTCATGCTCCAAGTTTTTTTTATGCTCTTCAAAATGAGGGGGTTACTTGCGAGGGGTTTACAATTAAACTTTTGAGTTTCCCCCCATATCCCACATTTTTGGGAGACATAAAGAATTTTCAAAATCACCAAATGAAACTTCCTTTCCACTTTGCACCACTACCCAAAGGATATCTTATATAAACTTTACAACAAAATAGAGGGAGGGAGGGTCCGGACATTTTATTCATCCTATATAATAAATAATAAACATTCTGTTGCCTAGATTATTAACATATATTTTAAATGATTAAACAAATTTAATTTAATTTTGTACAGGATAATTATATAATAAGTAAAAATAATTATATCCATGAAAATATAATGAAACACTACTTCCATTTTACATTTTTTATTGAATTCTCCAATAATAACACCTATTTAGTTGTGAGATCTTATTAGAAAGCAAGCAGATATTGTTAGATGTTATGTAGACATTATTAGATATTACATATTCTTTTATGTTTGAAAATTATGTTTTTAACCACAACAAAGCTATACGCCTAATTTTAATAAATCTTCAAAGAGTGTAGGTACAGAATTAATGAAAAAAAAAAGAATATGTTCTTCAACTATTAGTGAAAGGAAATAATATTAATACTAAAACTGTTATTGTAGCCATTTTAGCTTTCTTGAATATTTTTTAAATCTAAACTACTCTCATATCCTCAAAGCTATGAGGGCTGTTCAGAAAGTAACAGACGTTGTGAAATAGAAATTACCAAAGGGAAATAACAATTTTTTATTGTTTACATTTGAAGGTAAACTCTTAGGCTATTTTTCTACATAAACACCATTTAAGTTAAGACATTTATCTTAATGTGATACAAGCTTTCTAATACACCCTCTGCAGAACTCTGCCACCTGCAGGTTCAACCACTGGTTTACACCGTCATGCAGTTTAGTGTCAGTGTCAAATCGTTGCATAGCGAGCCATGTCTTCTTCACTGGGCCAGGTAGTAGTCGCTTGGGGCCAAATCTGGGCTGTAAAGCGGATGATGGAAAACTTCCTATCCAAGAGCTCTTGGGTATAATTGGTCATGTGTAAACAAGCATTGTCATAGATAAACAAAACTTTCTTGATGAGTTTTCTTCGACACTTGTTTTGCATTGCGTTTTAAGTGTTTGAGTGCTTGGCAATACCTCTCTGAGTTGACAGTTTGGCCAAGTTAAAGAAAATCAATGAGAATCACTCCTTGAGCATCCAAAAACAAAGAAGTCATGATTTTTCTTGCTGATAAAGTTTGTAGATACTTCCTTGGTTTCTTTGGCATATGCGTGTGTTCTCATTCCATTGACTGCCTTTTTCTTTTACAGTTGACGTGCTTTAACCAAGTCTCATAGATGGTTACGATATGATCGATGACTTGGTTTGTACATTTGTCGTAGTTTCCAAAAATGTTAGTGCTGCAGCAAGTCTCTGTTTTTTGTGATCATCCATTAGGATTTTTGGAACCCACCTGGCACAAAATTTGATTAGGAATACCACTGGGATGCTCATTGTAAACACTTTTTAAAATCAATCCACCACTCCTCATTTAGCTTTCACTCATTATTCCTTTACCATAAACATTACAAATCTGGTAATAAATTTAAATTGGTTTGTGATTTTTCATTAACAAAAATCTTACTGCAGATCGCACTTCACAACTGGTGGGACTTTCAATTGCAGCGTTAATTCAGCACTCCACTCTATACAAAGTACAATAGACACAATGCACAATTTACCACAGCTGGTTGCATACTGAGTGCAAGAACACTCTGACGCCAAGATGGCAGTACTAATCCCGCCCATTGCCGCACCATGTAAAAAGGTTTGCTACTTTCTGGATAGCCCTCATATTTAGTAGCATACTTATTTGTGATCTTTATCTCTTAGTTTTATGTATAACGATTGCATGTAATTCACAGAAGAAATATTTTGGTTGTAATTTGTTTAGAAATCAAGATTGTATCATTAATATACTGTCCACAAACTTTCAGAATATTAAAACTTTTAAAATATGAATCCGAGTTATTTGATTATTTAGTATTATGAATATTACTGAATAGTATGTGTTTGTTGTATCTGTTGGTATATATTTTTATCTTAGCTCAACCATCAAGCTTCGGTTAAATTCACCTGATGATACACATGACATCAAAAGTGGTTGACAGTATAGCACAGTTTTGGTTATGGAAAAAATCAGATATTATATGTTGTGATATAATGATATAACTTAAGTAAAATGAATAAATTACCCATGACATCAAGAGACACAGGTAGAACCGCTGAGCCTGCGACATTGGTGGCTGAACACAGATATGTTCCTGTATCGGCCGGAGTCAAGTTGTTCAGCATTACAGAGCCATCCTCATTTACCTTACTTCCAACAAAGTGACAATAATTGTAATACTGTAGTAAATTCAATTTAATTTTTAAAATAAAAATTAGTTTATGTTTGATTCTATCATTAGAATGAATCATATGTTTATTTCAACTGCTGCCACTTTAAAAAATACTAAATTAGTACATTCAATACCATCATGTTAGAAAAAAATCTGAAATTACAGACTAGGTGCTGCAAATGTAAGGCGACTGGATACTAAATATAGACTACATCCGCTCATATTTGACGCATTGTGTTCTTGTCTTTCAATAGTTTGTAAAACATTAGTCTATTTTAAACATGGATACACTCCATATTAATAGACAGGGGAATGTCTACTGCACCTGTTAGTTGCTTGGTCTGTTTACAATTTTACTTCCATACTTTGTGTAATTTAAGTTATAGGTTGATCTGTTTTAAAAGAATTTTTATATGCAGAATAAAAATACAATCAGTCTCAAGTAGGTCTCTAGTATTATCAGAATATAAACTCTTTTCCATATTTGGACCATTGTTCCTTCCTAATGCACTAGTATTTTAACAGATTGATAGGATACACTATAGCTGCTACATTGACTCTGACACTTGGATAAAAAATAACTCTGAACAATATTTACAATGGTATATGCTGCAAAATAGGGAAATATTAAATTAGTTACTTATTTAGCCCAGAAATTGCAGCACTTTCCAGCCATAATTGGACAAGGATTGAATTTTATAACTGCACAATATAGTGGGGCACAACATGGTCGCAAATCAAAACCTGAAGCAGAGAACAGGTGATAATACAACGGTGGCCAGGTTATATAAGAAGCCGATCTATGAATATAACGCTGATCCAAAAGGATTAATTATTATTTGGTAGGAGAGAGTCCTCATCAATAGTTTTTCATTGCAAGTATTATTATAAAAACAGCTCTTTGAATAATAAAATCTACATGTTGATATCAAATATTTTTATCGAAATATATTAGATATCAACACAACAAATAAATACAGGCATTTTAAGAATTACAAATGATTTTTAAAACTTTCATCTTTACTAATATTTTGTAGGAAATATAAACATATAATTACCTTGTTACTAAAGAATCAAGTTTAGACCATGTAACAGTAGGCTTTGGGTCACCAGTTACTGGACATAACAAAGTAACCATGTCTCCAGCTACTCCCACAACTTTGGTTGAGGTCAGTGGGTCGATTCGAGGCACAACTGTAGCAAAACATAGTTTTTCTTATTAAATTACATTTTAAATGGTGAAATATATATTGAATAGTTCATTGGAAATTACAAAATTAAGTTAACAAATTAAAAGTTTGTTGACATTTTATCTATGTCCTTTTTTTTGGGCAGCTTTGTCATACCTTAGATATAATCTTAGTTCTCAATGATAAAAATACATTTTTGTTGTGGATTAAACTTCCTTACATTTTAAATTTAATATCAAGTTCAATTAACTTACTTGTCACTTGAGTACTATTACCCTGGAAAAATAAATTTCTGTCAAATATTTTCACAATATTTCACAAATATATCACAGATTTTATTTGATATTGTTACTTGTATAAATTTAGATTGATAAAAAGAATAACAAATCTCCTGAGTTAATTTTTTTATTATAAAGGTACTGTTTAAATATTTTAACCCTTAGCACGCTGTAGACGGAATAATCCGCGATGTTTTTTGGTCTTATAACGCCAAAGACGAAATAATCCGCCGATCGATAAAAATATATTTTATTACTGTTTTAGAAGTTTATAAGTTCAATACATAGGCCACGATACTAAGTAATGCACTTGCTTGACCAAATAATCCAGTTGTAGCTGTCAGCTGGCCGCAGTAGGTAAACAATAAATTGTTTTCTTGCTGGCAGCTGTTCTTCCACTCCCGTCTGAACGCCGATGACGATACTATCCGCCATTACCGACTGTCAGTGGAGCACACATTTTGCCTTTGAGAAGTGTTCTTGGGTAGTCATTCTTTATACAAACAGTTGTAAAAAGTTATTGTTACCATGTTTTAGGTGTTATAATAAAGTTTTTATTGTTTCTTTTCTGTAGTGTAATTATGGCTGCAAGTCATGTCTCGAGACCCCATGGCTTCATCCCGATTTTTGTTTTGAAGTTTACCGTACAACTGCCTAAATCTATTATTATCAGAACTTATAAAACTAATCAAGATCAGCATATTACACATTATTTGTTTTCTTATCCTTGTACATACAGTAGTTTTCATATTTTTCATCACATATATTTGATTACTCTGTAACCTGAATTTGAAATATTCCATTATTATGAAAAAATGTGATTATTTTAATGCAAGTATTACATTATTGTAAAATTTATTTTTTGTGTGTGACTATTAGTCATTAGGAATGAATTAAAAAAATAGCTTTAAGGGATTTTCATTTTTATTTTTTCACATTAAATGAGCGTAATCTGAAAAAATACTAAATTTATATCGGCGTTCAAAGGGTTAAATGGTAAAATGATTAACTTATGACTCTGCAAACGTCCTGATACGGTACCGCTCATTATACAGAGGGTGTTTTAAAAGCAAGTGGTAGACACTTTTGAATACCCTAAGGCAAAGGTAGGAGAATACACTGGCATACTAAATGCAATAAAATGTCATAAAAATTAGTATTTTTGGCACCATTTCTCAACCATTCAAGATAAAGCGAAACTTTTACAAAAAAAAATATTTGAGAGGTATTGCTAGGTGTAATGACAGTCATACCTTGCTATTTGAATTTTTATAGGTTTTACAAGTTTGATATATCTGAAATTTGAATTGGAAATATGCTGAAAAGTAACAATTATAATATATCTTAAGAAAAAGATATGCTCACCTGCATGGTCAAGCATGTTTTAGTAAAGACTGTCTGTATCGCCCCCTACATCATTCCCTCTCCCTACTCGCTCATGACTACTCGAACCAATCAGAATCGAAATCATCTTATAAGGAGTTATTTGCTCGTTTCCAGGCTATAATTTGTACGACTGTGTAAAAATTACATTAAATAAAAATGTGGATTGCATTTTTATTTAATGTTTTGTTTTTATATTTTTACTTATTTTGAAATATCATGTTTATTTAATTTCCTCTATTTAGTTAACTAATGTTTCAATTTTTGTATAAAACGCCAATATAATGTGTTTATTAATTGTTAATCTGATACAAATTTTATTTAGTTGTCAATCACGCATCTGAGCTTCCGCTTTTCACATGCGGCTAAAGTTTGAACTACATTGTAAATAGAAAATTATCTCAAATCTGTTTCACTTCAGAAATTTAGATTTTAGTGTCTCAACACTACTGAGTTGTGCAAAACTATGATTATCTTTTGAAACTAATTGTTTATAATTTTGTTTAGTAAAGGCCTCTACTCAGATTTGAGGGCCCCAGTAAAGATATTCAGCCAGCCCGTCATGCCCTACCACTGAGCCGTCCCTGGTAAAATTGTCCGAAACAACCAGCCTAAGTACGGTATATTCGTCCGAATATATAGGTCCGTACTTAGGCCAGTATATATATATACTGTATACAGGTCTGTAATTAATACGAGGTCTGTCCAAAAAGTATCTGACCTTGACGTCTGGCATGAACTGACGTTACTCTGCGGCAACGGCAATCTTGTCTCCTCCACAAGCCACTACCTTATTCCAACGCTCCTCCCACTTCTGGAAACACTCCTTAAATTTATTTTGCGGAATGGTTAACAGGTCCTTTGTCGCATTTTGTTTTATTTGTTCAACATTGTCAAATCTTTGTCCTTTCAAAGGAATTTTTAATTTCGGAAATAGCCAGAAGTCACAAGGAGCTATGTCAGAACTGTAGGGAGGCTGTCGTAGTTGGTTGATGTCGTGTGTGACCAAAAAACGCCGTATAAGATTTGAGGAATGAGCTGGCCCGTTGTCATGGTGCAGGATCCAGTCACGGCTTGTCCACAGTTCAGGTCATTTCCTTCGCGTTCATTTTTAAATTTTCGTGTAAAATGTTACAAACTGACGATTTTGGTATTCCTAAATCTTCTTCCAGCTCTCGGACAGTCAATCGACGGTTTTCATTAAGTGCTGCAAGAACACGTTCAACATTTTCAGCGTTTCTGGCCGTTTCTGGCCTGCCAGATCGGTCTTCACTCTCCACTGATATGCGGCCATTTTTAAACCGCCTAAACCACTCTTTTATTTGTGTATCGCCCATAGACACGTCACCATAAACTTTCCGTATCATAGTAATCGCCTCTGATGCTGAATGGCCAAGATTTTGGCAAAATTTAATACAAATGCGCTGCTCAACACGTTCAGTCATATTGAAATGCGACGCACACACACAGCAGTACTGTACGGAACAGAGCGCTGAGACTCACTGAGTGACTGGATCGTATTTAATGCCTAATATGGGAAGGAGTAGGCTCGCCCCTCCCCTCCAATAACCGGTTCGAGCCGGTCAGTTACGCCGCGGCCGCCTACTGGTCGGCGGTTGGATACTTTTTGGACAGACCTCGTACACATAATATATATAAGGACCACAATTCCAAAAGTATGAGCTTCACATAAACTAAATTTTTAGCTACAGTAAAATTTAAGGTTTGGACCACTATCAATAAATCATGCAATGGTTAAAAAAACTTAAAAACCGTACAAAATTGCCTCCTCTTCAAAAAATAAAAATATAACAAGGTATTCATATTTTCTTAAACAAAAAGATAAAAAAAAGATCATGATTCTTATCTTTTTTGTGCTTTACGTGAGAGGATTCTCCCTTAATTAAAACATAACATGGATGTATATGTTTTTTGAGAAATTTTTCAAATATTGGTATGATAAACTGTGAAGATATTTGACCTCAGCTTTAAATTTATCACGACTACTATAAGTATCACTCACTGCAAGGGAAACCAAAACCTAAATTAAATTGTGTTACAAATACTTTGTAATAGTACTCATAAGAAACATGAGGATAGCTGCCAGCAAGGTAAAGTTGATGCATTTTTTTACATTTTTGTTTATCAGAGCTGCTAGATGCAACGACTGCTCATTGTTAGATGAAATGCTATTAATAATCTCTTTTACACATACGTTCCCATTCATCTTCATTCCATTTAGCTAAACTCAACATTCAAATTGAATCAACCCCTCCAATCATAGCTACGTTAGGTGTAGAAAACTCAGTTGTCTCTGATACCGAAACGATGTAGAGTTCATTTTCAACTTTTCATTGTTGACTTTTTTGGATCTCTTCAGAAGAACATCCAGGAGTCAAGTCTGTTACAGTGTCAGATTCCAAATGATGCACTAAGAGAAAGGAGAACTGAGGTAAACTTAACATTCAAATCTTTTTACATTGTCCTTATACAGTCTTTGAAAACATTTGTCATTTACAATCACAACAGGTTCAGTTTCATGAGTGCAACATGTTTTCTTCATGACATAACTGGAACGTCAATGACATTTTCTTGTCTTTGTACATACATTCACAGATTTATTAATACATTCACAATCACTTACTATCACTTTTCAAAGCGCTTTTCCCCTCAATGTTATCTGCCTAAAATTATTTTACATAAAAGAACAGCTAACATCCTCAAGACAATAACAGGCATCAACTGGAACCTAAACAAAGTCATGTGACAGTGTATTGCTAACAACTGGAAAGACTCTAATCTCTGTTGCAGTGGAGAAGCAGACTTTCATTCTTATTGTAGAGTATAATGTTATTACAAAGTTTTATTACAGCTATACAATCATCCTTTTTTGTATAAAACACCCCCCTTACAACTTTCAATTGCTTTACCAACATAAACTCAACAAAGAAATTTATGCTCATCCTATTTGTAGTGTACTCCTCATTTATAAACATCCATAGTCATTAAATACAATATTGTTCTAAAAAATTTGCTTTCTTCAAAAAGTTATTTAAAAATATTGATAATTTAGGATTATGGGAATATTTAGGAGCAAGTCCACCACTGTTGTTGTTAGCTCAGCTGATCTCTTCATCAATTGGTAAGTTTATCGCTCACCAACTTGGTAATTGACATCAAATTATATCTCTTTTTCAACTATCGGTCCGGTAGCTGTATCTTCTTTTTGACCTTATTATATTGCAGTGTAATTTAAGTGTAAAGAGCTTCCACAATTTGGAAGAAACTATATTTGAAAGTTACTATTTTTGTTTCTTTATAGGCTATAGAAAAAGCATAACAATATTATTTTGCAGAAAACACATACACTGTTGTTATGACTCAATAAAATACTTTGATTTGTTTAGCTGTTAATTATAGTTTATTTTTAAGTATTCTGTATATAAATGTACACTCATTATTAACTTTCTTCATGGGGAGTTTAGAGGATTGAATTAAGCAAAATAAATAATGCCAAATTTAAATTTGGATTTTGTGTTATTAGTCTCTACTAATAACACAAAATAGTAAACAGCTTTTAGATTCCTTTATTTTGAAATGAAATTATTTAATACATTTTAAAATTCTAGTAACTGTTTGTCTATCTTAATAATTTAGCTACTTTATATAAACTTGTCAATCTAAAATCATATCCTTCTATTATTCTGCCACAATTTCTCAGTTACTGTAGATAAAAGTATATGACTAAGGGTAAGTAAAAAGTTAAGTTAAGAACTTGTATATTTCATTAAATTTATACAGATTGCCCCATAACTCTCTACAACTATTTCAGATATCATTCCTGAACCAAAAATAAATCAAAATATCATATTCAAACTTTTGTAACTCAATAATCACCCAAACAACCGTCATTTTGTTTTGTTTTATTTTGACTTAAAAATTCTTAATTTGAGAACAGCTTTTTGTAATAAGTTGAAATTTGGTACTTACCTAAAGACCTAATTGCAGAAAAAATTAATTAAAAAAAGTTTTATCTTAAAAATGGCATGGCATATGTCAAAAAAGGTTTTGTGTTTTGTATGGTAGGTCTAATTTGTTTTCTTAGACAATTTAATTACACATCCAATAATGGTAATGTAAGGAAATTGGTTCGATAAAAAAGAGATGGCAAATTTGTTTAAACCTGAGTATTAAATAATATCAATTGTTGAAGTTGTTGATAGTTGTATGAACCACAGCAATATCAACAAGTGAGTAGAGCAGTTCAAAAATGGTCAAGACTTAATGATTGGTAAACACTGCTCTAGCTGACCAGTGTTTACTTCCTTGCTTGAAACTTTAAAAGATAATAGCAATAAATAATAAACAGCAAATATTACTCAAATATATTCATGAGCCATTTGAAGCCAGCCATTAAAGAAAATTTAATGGATCTCCAGGTGAGAGATGTGCAGATGCACCAACGTCATTCTGGTGCACCAACATGCTCTCATGGTGCTTGACTGACTCACAAAACAGTGGGTTAGGATGTAATTACCTCACTACCTCATTTTTGTACTTAGAGACAACTTAAAAAAGTGTAAATAAATTACCTGGAACAAAAAGGTTGACAAGCTGAGTAGAGGAGCCTACCTCGTTCTCAGCCACACACTTGTACTGGCCCTCCATGGTCTTGTTGACAGCAAACCTAAAAGTACAGTATGATAATACGTTACTCTGTAAGGATTTTAGCAATAATCTTAACAGTAGGAACTAATGAAACTTCATGCTTTGTTGTGCCAATTTGTCTAATTTTTAACTCAGTACCTTATCAAATATTTCACTTTTGAAACATTACATCAAGTACCTAATAAAAACTTATAAAAAAAATAAAAAATTTGTGTGTTATTGTTAATTGTGAGCAATATACTTCTGTGATTATTTAATTTTAACTTTTTATTGAATGCTTGTTTGTATTAAATTTAATATATTTAACAATGGCTTTAGTGAAGGAAACAAACGGTTATAGGTTTGTTTGCTTGTGTACAGATGAAATTGATTGAAATCATTTTGTTCTATCATACAGTAACATATTATCTGCTTTCATTCATTAATTACAACAATTTTAATGAATAAATATATAATATAAATATAATCCAGATGCCTAAAAGCAATCCATACCATTTCATGTTAACCTATATATGGTTAAAGTGTTTATCCAAGAAAAAAACCACATAAATAGGGGGTGTAGCAGGGTGTATAAAGCAAGCCTTGAAAAATCTGCTATACTCATTAGCATTAGTGGAGAAGAATCTGAATTGGTCTGTGAAACTGCTCTTTTCAAAATAACTCAAAATAAAGAAATTATACATCTTCTAGGGATCTATAGACCTCTTGGTGCAAATTGACAATGCCATAGAAATTCTGTCAGGAGAGCTTGAAAACGTTAACCATACAAATAAGTCAACAGTTATAGTGGGATATATACAAGGCGTGTTCAGAAAGTAAGTACCGTTTCATTTTATTGCCGCCGTAGCGCTGCAATCGTGTTTCATGCATATGCACTACTCGTCCTTGTTCACTGATTATCGACTCACGCCATTTTAGTTGTTCTACGTTGTGTTTTCAGTTTTCTCTGAAAGTTTAAAATGTTTAAGACAATTAGTGATCCCGCCGATTGTGATATTCATTCAGTAATAAGATTTTTGAACGCAAAGAATGTGAAACTGGCTGAACTTTATCATCAACTTTGAGATGTTTACGGGGAAGACGCGATGAGTGAAGGAATGATGAGAAAGTAGGTTAGAATGTTCAATGGCGGTCACAAATGTGCATGATGAGAATCGGAGCGGTTGGCCTTCTCTTGTCACCAATGATCTGGCAAGGACAGTTGGTGAAAAAATCCAAGAGAACAGATGGTTCACCATGACAACGCTATCTGATGATTTCAAAAAATTTCACACACTCTTTTGTATGAAATTGTTACGGACTGCTTAGGTTATCGCAAGCTGTGTTCCAGAAATACTCACTGACGTGTACAAAACCAAGAGACTCGGAAGTGCTTTGACTTTTCTCAAATGGTACAGTGATGATGGTGAGGATGTTTTAAACAAAATTGTGACAAGTGATGAAACTTGGGTCCATCATGTCACATCGGAATCCAAACAGCAGTCAACGGAGTGGGCAACACATGCAATCCCCGAAGAAACAAAAATTAAAAACGACAATGTCTGCACACAAAAATTACGTGCACTGTCTTTTGGCATTAGAAAGGTGTTTTGCTGATTGATTTTAATAAATGTGGGAAAGAACCTCATGTAAGGTGTATTATTCTGGGTGAATTAGTCAATAATGTAAACTATATGTTAATATGTAAATAAGTGAATACTTTTGGTAAACCCTAATCTGTTACACCAATCTGATAATGTTGGAGAGATAAGGGAGTAATCTCTACTCGTGAGTCCATGAGATGTTAACTGAAGGGTTAGGTGTTTTGTAACATTCCTAATCTGTTACACCAACCTGACAATGTTGGAGTGTGGTCTCTGCTCATGATACCACGAGATGTTAGCTGGAGGGTTAGCTGTTATGTGACATTCCTGATCTGTTACACCAACCTGACAATGTTGGAGTGGTAAGGGAGTAATCTCTGCTCATGATACCACGAGATGTTAGCTGGAGGGTTAGCTGTTATGTGACATTCCTGATCTGTTACACCAACCTGACAATGTTGGAGTGGTAAGGGAGTAATCTCTGCTCATGATACCACGAGATGTTAGCTGGAGGGTTAGCTGTTATGTGACATTCCTGATCTGTTACACCAACCTGACAATGTTGGAGTGGTGGTCTCTGCTCATGATACCACGAGATGTTAGCTGGAGGGTTAGCTGTTATGTGACATTCCTGATCTGTTACACCAACCTGACAATGTTGGAGTGGTAAGGAAGTAATCTCTGCTCATGATACCACGAGATGTTAGCTGGAGGGTTAGCTGTTATGTGACATTCTAGTTGAGTGTATTGGCCTTCACTGGCTGTAACATTCTCCTTCCACTGTGAAATTTTAGGGGAACTGAAACATAAATATTATTTTTTCAATATTTTTAAATAATCAATACCACTGCACTGTACATCATGCAAATGATATATTCAACAGAGACATGATTGTCTTTACTGTATTTTTGTATGTCTACCAAATATCAATGCCTCTATAGTAGGAAATCATGTAATATCTTTAATAATATAGTAAGCGTGTGAAAGTATATAAAAAAAATCAAATAGTACCGATAATATTTATTCTGAAATCATTTTACAGAATAGCTAATTTATTAAAGCTATATGGATATATTTTTAACAATTTTATATATATATATATATATATATATATATATATATTGAGTACAGGGCAAGCACAATTTTAGGTATAGATATATAAAATGAAATATAAATACAACAGTATGATGTCACAAAATAGAGAGCTAAAACTTAATACAGTTATCAAAAGAGAAACTAACCTAAAACGTCAAGCTGAACTGATATTGAATCTGTGCCAGCGGGACTGATGGCCAAGCAGGTGTATGTGCCACTGTTGAGGAAAGTGAGGTTGTGGAGATCAAGTGAGGAACCTTCCTGTTCAGATCTGACACATTAAACACTTCATAAGTAATTAGTCTTAATTATTTTACTAAAGATATCAACAAAAACATAAACTTGAAATTAATTAATTTTCAAGCAATTAATATACAGAGTGTATCATACTACCTGGGTGACTACCTACCTATATTTGATACACAAATTGAAATAGAATCTCTATTTCAACTTGCATCCATATTTTTGAACTGAAAAGAGCTCATGGAAATTATTTTAAAATCTGTTACAATGTCCTAAAAAAAACACTTTTGAGGCATAGTTTTAAATGTAATACAGGTCATGTTACATCTAATCTTAAGTCTTTGAGGACAAGTGGGTGACCTCTCGCTTGCACTTTACTATGCAAAAAGGACCAAGTGGTTGATCTATCGCTCTTTTTGCTTTATAATACTGATGATATTCATTTTGTATTTTATTATTTGTAGAACCAATATAATGTCTGATGTCATTCCTTGTAGTTAATTATCATACAATATGACTTGTGCTGACTCTATATCAAGATGCTGTAATAGCTGTTTGTCTTCAATTGTTGTCTTTGTTCACTTGTCTCCATACTTGTAAAGGTGTTTAGTTCGCCCCCTTGTTTCTTAATTGAATAACACTGTTATTCTTGTAATGCAATACTTTTCTGTAGAATTTCTTTCATAATATGTTACTCTGTATAATGTTAGTACATACTATAAATAGTAAGTGTTTCATTCGGGAAAACATCTGATCACACTAGTGGCATAGACGGTTTACTACTGTAATTTTTCTTTATATTTTGATAAAAGTTCATTCAATTCTTGTAATTTTTGTTTTATTTAGTAGCAGATTATGTTGTAATTACAAATAATAAGTTTTGCACATATAAATAAATTACTTTTGTTTTCAGATACAATGTGACAAAAACCAATTCGGGGAAAATTTACACATGTAAATATAAATATGTATGTGTGTGTGTGCGTGCACGTGTTACTATATACTGTTTTACCTCAATTGCAAATATCTAAAAGATCATTTAATCCTTCATAAAGTGCAACAATTATTTAAATATTCTTAAATTAATTTTGTTTTAACAAAATTGCAACTAAAATATATTTTATGGTCTCTAAACCCATTTAATTGTAGCCCAAAATGATTTTATTTACAATTAGCTATATCTGTAGAGTGAATCATAACATAAAAAACTGTTTGTACCCCTGATTTTACAATAACATATCCATACATTGTAAGAAAACAACACTTCTATCTAGTATTCATAGTGATTCCCCCTTTCTACAAAGCATAAAGTAAAACACTTTTTTCCCAATCCTACACACTAAAACAAAACTAAACATTGGAAAGAACCTCCTTGAGTGAAACGTTTTAAATAGTACCTATGCAATGTTACACAACAAACTACAGTTTAATAGGAAACAAACATTTCTGTATTTGAAGTTTTGCCATATCTCCAATGGTTTCAAAATGGCGAAAGAAAATGCAATGCACACTTTCAAGTTCATTGGTCTATTCATTCTCCAATATCATGTAGACAGACAGGCAGAAAAAACAATTTTCCAGTCACCTGAGTGATATGCCTTGTTAATGCTCAACCAACAACCACAAAAAAACTTAACCATTAATTTTTACAATATTATTTTTGAAATTGCTGTTCTGCTACATCTATTTCTAGCTCATACAATACTGAAACTACTATTAAAATGAATAATTCTAAAGCTGATTAATATTATAAATAGTTAATGAAGTACTAGAACACTTTTGGTATTAATTTTTAACAGAAGAATTTTCCCAACACTGTATTAAACTACTAGTACATTGCAAAGAATGGGAAGAGTGGAAATGAGTGTAGTACTCACTGAAAACGTCTTCCATGCCATATCCAGGACACAGAGGGCAAGGGCTGACCAGTCGTGACACAAGGGAGAGACAAAGAGCTGCCCTCCACAGCCTTCATATCACCTCCCTCGCTCAGAATCCGGGGAGGTACTAGAAACAGTTTCTTTGAATTAAAAGTTTCACACTAAGTTTTCAGGTATTTTTTCAGATCGTTCTTTAATCAAAGTCAGTATATCTACTTTTACATGCAAAGGAATTTACTGCTACATCTAAATTTAAAAAGATCTAAACACTTTAGCTACTACAAAGAAATATTGTAAAGTAGGATCAACAAATGAGAAAACAGGATGTAAGACATTAGACATTAGACATTAGACATTAGACATACTTTATTTGCACAAGACGTTTACAATATGTACATACACATAGAAAAACAGGTGCATCGTCAAACCTTATAAAAAATTAATAAGGTCAATTAGTATCAATTTACAATTACAGAGAAAATAAAAATACTTATCCTAAAAACCAAGATACAAATCACTTTCAAAATATTCTTGTAATGAATAAAATGCTGTGTTCAATAGTTCATTTTTCAATTTTTCTTTGAACTCTTTTTGGTTCATTTCCTTATATGCCGCAGGTAAACCATTGTACAGCTTCAACCCCGCATATATAGGACTTTTTTGAAAAAGAGCTAAGCGATGGGATGGATATCTTAAAACGAGGCCATTTCTTGTATTATAATTATGCTGAAACCTGAGATGGTCTGGCAAAGCATTTTTTTTCAAAGTGAATATAAGTTAAAATTTCATGGATGTACAATCCTATTACTGTTAAAATTTTTAAATTCACAAAATGAGTTCTACATGAACTACGTGGGTTGGAGTTTGTAACTATGCGAATTATTCTTTTTTGGATATTTAAAACATACTTGATATTTGAGGATTGGCCCCACAGAACTATACCGTATCTCAGGATTGACTCTACGTATGCATGATAAATAATTTTTATGGTATCAAGGGGACACAGTCTCTCATATGCAAAAATACAAAAGATATTGACCTAATCTTTTTTACAACATTTTCTACATGTACTTTCCAACTAAGGTTTTCGTCAAAAAAATACTCCCAGAAATTTATGAGAAGGTACTAAATTTTGGAACATTTAAAGTTTCAGCCGTTTTCCTTAATGAGAATTTTATAATTTGGGTTTTATCAATGTTTAGTTTTAAACCATTAGCACTAAACCAAGAATCCATAGCATTAGATACATCTGAAATTGAGTCAGGGAGCTCAGTATTTAATCTGTTTTTAACTAATGCTGTTGTATCGTCGGCAAACAAGATTAGGTCTCTATCTATGGCTTTTGGTAGGTCATTAACATAAATTAAAAATAAAAGGGGACCCAAAATAGAACCTTGAGGGACACCTGTAGATATATCCTTCCAATTAGAAAAAAATTTTGAATTGTTATCCAATATATAACAGTTCTTTGTTTTCGATTTGTGAGATAGGATTTCAACAGACTAAAGCAATTTTCTTTTATACCGTAATCGTTTAATTTGAGTAACAATACTCCATGGTCCACGCAGTCGAAGGCCTTAGACAGGTCACAGAAAACACCCGCTGTAGCCTGCGACCTGTCAAGTGCCACCATCACCTCATTTGTAAATTCTGTGAGAGCTGACCTTGTCCCAACATTTTTGCGAAAACCAAACTGTTTACTGTAAAGTAAGTGATTATTTTCAAAATAATTTACAAGTCTTAAGTTAATTACTTTTTCAAATATTTTTGACAGATTACTTAAAACTGATATGGGGCGATAATTGCTTAAATCCTTTTTTGAGCCTTTCTTAAAAACTGGTGATATTTGTGAATATTTCAATTTTTCTGGGAAAACTCCTTCTCTCAGACATTGGTTGATAATTAATGTGAGAGGCCTTGATATTATATGAACAGTGGCTTTTATCAACTTGATAGGTATTTCATCCCATCCTAATGAGGTTTTATTTTTCATTGATAAGATTATTTTAGTAATTTCACCAATATTGCAAGGGTTGAAGCTAGACAATGAAACCCCAGCCTCACAACAAGTGAGCTTCATTGACATATGAACTCCATTAACGGTGGCTCTCTTTACATTGGTATTTAAAACTATATTTGAAAAATAATACCAAATAATTGTAATAGTATATTCATTAGTTAACTAACTATTGGACTATAAATATTTATTCATAGGACTTGACAGTTAATGTCATATGTCTTGTCTGTGTATATACAAGGTATGGCTAGAAAATAACCAGATCAGTATTGGCGGAGCCACAAAACGAGCACAATAACACTAAATATTGTACAGCCAATCACGTGACCCCTTTCCCACACCTCTTTGTGTTTTGTCTGGCTCCTGTACATATTCCACCCACAGCACCAGTTAACTTTTTGGTTTTATATCAGAAACATTTTGAGTATCCAGAAAGAACAGCGAGTAAACAACAAATTTCTTTTCAAAGTTGGAAAATCTGCAAGTGAAACATTTTTAATGTTACAGCAAGTGTACAGTGATGAGGGAAGTACATTGAAGGGGACAGTGGGACAGCATCAAATTGTAAATATCTGCAAGTAAAACTGTTTTCAGCCTAAATCCTGTTATTTTCTAGCCACACCTCATATTTATGTAAGTGTGTGTGTTTGGATGCATAGTGAGTGGTAAAGACATGCCTCTGAAAGTTTTCCAGAGGCACATTTTTACAATTTATTCTCTGGTATTCCATTACTTACATGTGATAGTTTGTTGGTATGAGACAATATTTAATAAGTACAGTTTCCAATAAATTTTGTTGAAGTAATATCTAGTATGTGTCAGATGCAAAGAAAAATTACTATTCATTCTTACAAGGATAATATGTATCAAATAACTTATACTGAAGAAACAATTTATTTTCATATAAAAATTATGCTTTTTGCTCTTTACTTAATTCCAGAAAAATAAATATTGTACTAATTAGAAATTTTTCTTCCACCCCACAAAAAAATCCTCTAGAAAATCACAAATTAATAAGTGTACTTTGATAGTATGAACAACAACTGACACTAATTAGTGGCATTCTGTATTGATTTGTTCTAAATAACTGTTTAAAGGTACTGACCCAAGATGTTGAGAGTTGTGCTGATGGAGTCTTGGCCACCCACATTAGACACCACACACTGGTACTGCCCAGCATCCTCAGTGGTCACATTAGACAGCAGCAGGCTACCATCACTCTGGAATCAGAGAGAATCACATTACCACTTTAATTGGTTTCATTCACATTTAAAAATTATTTATACATGGGACATTTGTTCACTTATCAGTTGGTCTGCTAATTTAATGTATGAAGCCTTGATTGATTTCCTTTAAAAGAAATGAGGTCCCCATGTGTTATGTTGGCTTCATCCAAATTCATTCAGTAATAATTTTTTTACCTTTCTGCTAGCCACTTTCTTGTGTTTTTTTTTTGTATTCTTTTATTCTAACACTGATATTCTTGTCGCGCCTATGAATTCCCTATTGCAACTACATTTTATACTGTAAATTCTGTTCACCATTTTCCCTAAAATGCAATAACATGTTCACTGTGACATGTTCACCAGTAACTCATAGTACAATTTTAGTTATAAACCCCAGATTTCACCAAACCAATTCTATTTTTGTTCTATTTTAACTGTTTTTTTTTTCTGATTTAATTAGGGACTGAAATGGAGATAAGTATATTTTATAATTAATTATTACAATGAAAAGTATTATTATGTATGAGCCACCTGGGGCTTATGTCATACATGAATTATTTTAATAACAGTTATTTCTTGTATGTGGCACGAATCATCCATGACTCAGACATGCTCAGTTGTATCCCTTATTAATGGCCATTTCAGCTGATGTTGCTGTCTGATATGTTATTGCATTAACTTCTAAGCTACAAGGTAGATCTTTATGTTTGTTACATTTTGGAACTTTCATAAAATTTATACCCATACAACTTGTAAGTAGACAACATAACTAGTCTAATTGAATATGAATAGTGTTGCTGCATTATACATACAGTAGTGCTGCAGATGACTTAATGACAGTTAAAAGTGTATCATATACAGTGGCACTCCTTAACAGAACACACTCTAGTAGCACCACCAATATCATGTAGAAAACCCTAGTGCTGACCTCATTAAACTATCAGCAGCCAAAGTCCACCATTTTCATGAATCACTAATGAACCGTATCACACTGAAATAATGCACCTTTATGAGTCACTCATGTTGCAATATGAGAAAGATTACAAAATTTAACGACACAACACAGCAAACATGTAAAGTTTTTAGTTAGAGAAGTAATATTTAATAAAATTACATTGGAAGCTTCTTCTAGTAGAACACCATCTTTGTACCATTGCCTAGAAGGTGAAGGGTTACCCTCTAGTACAGGACAGGGCAGCTGAATGGTATGACCTAACAAGGCTTTTGTACTTGAAGGTAGACTCTCTGCCATCAGTTTCGGAACAACTGAAATCAAGATTAAAAGTTTAAACTACAACATTGATGTAAAATACAAAGAACTATAAAGAAAACTGTCCATGAAGAAAAGAACTTTCTAAATTTCTAGACTGTAATGAGGAGGCATTCCAATTGGAATAAGAGTTACACTAGAAAATATGGATTAAATGTTTTTATTTTATATTCTGGGATAGTTCTACTATTTTACACTACCATGGTAAACACACAAAGAGCTATGTAATGATTCTCCTTACACCTTGTATCCATAAATTACATAAATGTTTAAGCAGTTCCATTTCACTGGCCATTCATAACTCTACAGGTTATTAAGAGTTAAAGTGTGGCATACGGATATGTCGCTACCATCGATATTGAGCTAAACGTGGCATACAGGAATATCCGTACTGTCTCATTTTGCTTTATTGTGTGTATTATAATTCATAAAAGTACTGTGGATGTGTTGAAATGGCTAAAATTATTGATTTATAACTTTTGGGAAGCAAATTTGATTGTGTCATGCCAAAAGTAAATCAATAACCAGTGATATTCTTTTATCATCGTTTTGTTTGATGATGTGTGGTGCAGCATGTGGGTGTATCCGTACAGCACACTTACATATACGTGTTTACATATATAATGTTGTCAGTAGTACCAGAAGAATTAAAAAAATGTTTTGCTTGTTATATTTTCTTCTGACATAAATTTAATTTATTTATACTGTGGCAAAAATTGAATTTTTTCTCTAAATGGGCACTAATTGAACCCAAGACAAATTTTCTTCTGCACTTTAAGGGTTAAGCAATCCTATCTAAACAATAATGTGATGATCTTCCTTACATCTAAAGAGTCCATCAATTATATAAATGTTTAAGCAGCACAGTCATTAAGTCAGTACTGTTAATCATTAATTTTCACTCCTCCTTGTGTAGTTAAGAAATGTTTTGTGAACACTCTGTGCATGAGATTATGTAAAATAATGTACATAAAAGTTTATGTAAATCTCTACACAGACAAGAGTGACTACCACAACAAGGCAAAGGAAAGCTGGGGCTACCATGTTAGGAAAGCTGGGGATAGACTTCCTGTATTGGGATCATCACATGGCTACTTGACTAGAAATCGAAACCAGTTGGCAGTACCAAAATTAAAATTAGAATTTAAGAGAAAAAACCCATTAGTTGCTGGAGTAAAGTTTTACAATAGTATCCCCGAAAATATCAAAAGCATTCCTAATGTCAAATTGTTCAGATTAAAACTAAAAGAATATCTTGTTGACAAAACATTATACTCATTTAATGAGTTTTTTGAGAGCAGTGTGGAATAAACTATAGATTATTAGTTAAATATTAATTATACTTTTGTTTATATACATACTGTTTTCGCAAATTAACTTATGTATTTAGTTCTTAAATCTAAGTTCATACTATTGACACCGTTTATATTTGTATATTTATTCTTGTAATGTAATGTGCAAATGGTAAATAAAGATTGTTTTGAATTTGAATTTGAATTTGAATTTGAAAGCCTTGGTGATACAGTCTCTTTGTGTGGGTACAATAATGTGTGTGTTTATAACATCGCACATGAGTGAAAAGTCTGCTGTGATTACTTAACAGTATTCCATAGTACAATTATTTAGTTAGAAATAGGTTATAAACTCAACTCACCAACACCTGTCACCTTCACAGCAATCTGATAAGTTGCTTTGCCAAACATGTTCTCCACAGTACATGTGTAATTCCCTTCATCCTCTAGCTGTGCATCTGAAACATGTTTTAAAGTAATTTATGCGATTTTCATAGATTGGACAAATACTTCACTAATTAAAAATTATAAAACCAGTTAACATTTTGAAATGTTTGTATTATATTAAATCCATGTTAGAATTGTGAACACTGAAAGACTATTGCACTGTTACTGAAATATAATACAGCCATTCCTGAATTAAACACAAAATCTTCTCTAAAAATTTCAAAATAATTTATATTATTGGCTTATTATGGTTTCACTTAATGGAGATAAGATAAACAATCAGTAGTTAGTGTTCTGTACCTTTAATGAAAAGCTCTCCAGGGTCTGACACAAATATCCTGGAGTTATGTAGAGGTTGGCCATGCTGTGTCCATGTTGTGTGAGGAACAGGGGTGCCAGTGGCTGCACACAACATGCTGCCACTCTTACCTATTGGCACTTCCAAGTCTAAAACACCAAAGTAAAATTGTTTACTTATATACTAAGAGGATGAATCCATTGCAACCAAGAAACCATATTCAATGGTAAAGAACCATTTACTAGTACTAAAGAGAACATTTCGTATATATATATATATATATATATATAATAATCGTATATATATATAATAATTATATATATATATATATATAATTATAAATATATATATATATATATATAATTTTTCAATAAACATTGAATCGTACTTGCTCCACCGGGACTCGAACCCAGATCTCTCACTTTCCGGGTGAATGTGTTACCATTACACAATAGAGCCCTTACTTTTTACGATTCAATTATATTGTATTTGGCCATATCTGTCACATATGCGTTTAAATAATATATATATATATATATATATATATATATATATATATATTTATTTATTTATTAACAGTAGCTTTTAGTCTTATTATCATAATAATCTCGTCTTGTAAGATTTATACAGACAAATTTTAGATTAAGCTGTTAGGCATCAAACAACATAACATGTTAAGTCGATTGAATTATAAAATTTATTAATATTAATAAGTTTGGTTTGGAAATTTTTTGTTACATGACCAATTAAACACAATAATTGTTCTAGAGTAGATAAACCCCCTTCTCTTCACTGTAGCGCCTTTCAATGTTTCTGTAACGTACAATTGACTACAGCGATTTAGACCTTTATGTCCATTTAGTACCTAGTGATGGTATAAAAGATAACAAAATAAAAAATATTTAAAAGCACCTTATACTACAGTACTGTTCTAGATGGTTCTTACTGAATATGATTTTTAAATAGCCAATTCCTTTATCATATATTTAATTTCTAATATAATAAGTGGGCTATGCAATATGTTTAATAATAATAATAATTGATGATTGGGCTTGGGCTTGAATTAACATGGTTGTTGTGTTAATAGACTTAAGATGAGAATATTTAAGAAAACATGTCAACATTATAGTTTTAAAGAGTAGAATCAATCTGTTCAGTGAATGGATTCATCTGCCTTTAAAAATTTTAGCATAATTAATCTTGATTGTTATTTGCATGTGTGGTTATCATATTTTTAGCTAGAATTTATATTATAATGCAAAAGATTTTCAGTTAAGTTGGAATTATATTATAAGGATATACAATTTTTGTCAGTAACCTATTTTGTAAACATGTGTAAACTGTAATATAATTAAAATTGAACTAACGTTTTAACACATTTGAAAGAAGAATAATGCTGGATATTAATAACAATGTCATTATGTGTTTCCTACCAAAATATATAAACCTCCAATCACATTACACATTGTTAGTAGTCAATTTATTGGTATGTTAAGATTTTAATTGTACTATTTTATTCAGAATCTTTCTACAACATAGGTACCTCTAGTAGTGGATATTGCTATAATCACACAACACAATACAATAATAAGTAACCTGTATGAACTTTTCTATTATGTAACAGCCTCATATTAGCAATAATTTTACTATACATACAAAGTAAGACATGCACTTGAAGCTTTATTTTGATGGTAATTTGATAGTGTTTAAATTTATTACAACTGATTTTATTTGAAGATTGACTCTAGTACCTGCAGGAGGATGTACAATGCGAGGTGGTGAGCCCACCTCCAAATCAATGTAGGCTCTGGCAACACCAACTTTGTTCCTGGCCACACAAGTGTACTGGCCTGAGTCTTCTTCATTCGTATCTTGTATTTCTAATGTTCCATTCTCAAGAATCTGAAAGGATAGTACTAGTTAAAAATGTCAAGGTTTTTTAGAGTTATTACCAAAAAAATACAGAACTCTTTTTAGCAATTAGCATACAGTGATTAAAAATATACATTTTTTTATTTAAGAGCAAATTTGTATATTGTTTTGTTTTTGTGCAAAAATACATAGAATAACATTATATACATTCAAAAACTTTTTCATTTATAAGAAAATTAACAAAAAACCAAAATGTTACTGTGTTTTTTTTAAATTTTTAAGATTGATGCTCAAAGAAGTACTAAAATATATCCTACGCTCAATGAAATCAAGCCACACTAAAAGAAGACTTAATTTTTAACATATCTAGCTATTTTTATCAAGTTATATCCAATAATAAAAATATCTTTGGAATTTTGTTAACAACTCCTTATTGATTGTTGACTGTTGTCACTGCTACTGAATGATCAGCTATGTTTATACAGTATATAACAAATTTAACAGAAAGAACATTTATTTCTGATGTGGTATGATATAAAATAAACTTAAAAATATAAACTTTATAATTTTAGTATGATTTTTTTAACCGTCCAGTAAACTGGATAGCAACACTTTATGCAAGTTCATATAACATTTGGTACATTTGTACTGAAAGGGTTAAACTAAATTATCATGATTTCATAATAAGAATGATTTACGTTGAGATACAAACAAATTATTATTAATGTTGTATATATACAACATAAATATATATCTTTATATATATATATATATATATATATATATATATATATATATATATATATATATTTCTTGTGTTCCTGTGTATGTGACTGAACACCTCCTAAACGACTGGACCGATTTTGATGAAATTTTATGTGTGTTTTCAATGGAATTCGAAAATGGTTTAGATTCACAACTTGGTCCACTGGAAAATGTTTTTTTAATTAATTTTACATTTGTAAGTAGTTGTTGATTTTGGAGTGTTTTACATTGGATCCGGCAGACTGCGCTACGACATATAATACAAAGTGAACTGATACTTAACAGCTGTTAATACTGTCAGTTGAAGTTTGTCAAAGAGGCAGAAACATTTAATATTTAGAAAATTATTATTGTAAAGTGCTTGATCAGTAGTGTAATGTAGATTGCATAGAAGAAGTTATTGCCTAATTTTCAGTTTAGATTGCACCAATGGTCAATAAACTATATAATGCAATGAAAATACTATTAAATGCTGTTATAAAACGCCTCATTCCACAAAGCCGTGCGTGTTTGCACATAAGGTAATCGAATTTGGTTAGATCGAAGGTTAATGAAAAGAGCCAAGAGAAGACGCTTTATGATCAAAATTGGATTTCTTTCATACATTTTCTTGATCGGTCCACAAGGCAAACTCCACAATAATACTAGAAATGTCTTAGACAGAAAACTAATTTTAACATAATGAATTTGATTCTTTATAACCTAATTAGTTTATCGAGGTTCATCTCTATAGATTAATTGTACTGAGTAACTTATCAAAGCATAAACCACGAAAGATAGAGGCAGGAAATATGGTTCATACCTTTATAATGCGGCCAAGAGGCTCACGACTATCAATTATCTCAGGAATGTTTAGAATATGATAGAAAAATAATACGTGAATATAGTGTACTGGTTTTCAACAGGAAATTGTGTGCAAAGCCGTGTGCAACTGCTAGTATATATATATATAAGAAAAAAAAAAATATATATATATATATATATATATATATATATATATATATATATATATAAAGTATTTGCTCCGCCAGAACAAGTACTTTCTGTGATTGAATGTTTATACAAAAATTATTATGTTTATAATATATACACTGTATATAATGTTCATTTGTAAAATATATCCATAACAGCTGCAACAATATATAATTAGTACAACTGTATATAATCAGTGTGAAATAAAGTTTAAGCTCTTAAATCTCATTCAATCTGTTTGGGAGCATCACTAGTGACAATTTAGATCAAAGAGTGGAGTACCCAGTAATTTAGAGTATGGTGAAAAATAAACTTATTATTTGAACCAATTCTAAAACAGTTATTACATTTGAAAAGAAGAGTCCAATTTTACTTATACAAGTTAAATAGCAAAACCATTATTTTAATTGACGTTATTTAAATTATGTCAAAGTTATTTTGTTGTATCACCAGACCCATTGCTTCTTCTGACCTGAATGCGAGGTAGCTGCTGAGTAAGGTCAGTGGAATCCCTGAGCCAGGATAGGCGAGGGCTTGGGGTGCCATATACCAGGCAATTGAGCAAGGCAGTGGTTCCTTGACGCACAGAAAGACTATCAGTCTCAGCTTGCACTTGCGGTATCTCCACAAACCTTAGTGTAACTGACCCAGTGTCTAGCAAAACAACAAAAATGTATGATAACTTCTGGCAAAGTATAGATGCAGAGTTAAATAAGGGAATGCAGCATAGAATTATCTTTTGCTACTAAATAAATGCTGAAAAACATTTTCTTTCATTAATCATTTTAAAATTGAGTAAATTCTTTAAATCTATTTTTGTTTAAATTGAAACAAATGTAAATGAACAATAGAAGTCAGAATCTCATGCTGGTGTTGTAAAAGAAATGATTGATTATAAAACAATAAATCACTAGAGATGAATTAAGAAATTTAAATAAAAATTTGATATCATACAAGACAATTAGTACTTATTACAATTACATTATTAAATGGAAATCTGCTGAACCACATGTATAGGCTATAGTAAAACCTGTAATATTTGGCACCTTCTATATCTGTCCAGGAGATAAACGCTAAATTGTTTTGTACAAGTAAACTTTGCGAGATAGAATGCCATTTATAAAGTATAGCTAAATGCTTAATCACTGTGTATGTATATATATATATATATATATATATATATATATATATATATCACTTTAAATATGGCAAAACCTCAAGTTGGCCACTGGGTCAGGATTAGAAGAGGGACTGGATGGGGGGATGAGACAGGGATGGGGGCTTTGTTTCCCTTTAGTCAGCATTAATTTTAGAAACAATGACCATGGTAATATGAATATAAATGTTGTTGTTTCAGGATTAAAATTTGCAGCTAAAATATTATTTAATATATCACAGACAAAAAAGTAGAAATCCTACAAAAACTAAAAAAAAAATTAACTTTGGCTATTTGCTGTATTTAACTTTTAAATTGATGAAATATCTTTCACCAAAGAATAAAAAATTATTAACATTGTTACGTAATTTATGATATTTAATTAATAATTTTAAAATTCAAAATATTTGTACAATTTATTATATGGTTAAATTCATACTTTCATTTTGAAATTTCAAGATTAAACCATCATCTATAAGTCCTCCAAGTTGTGTTATATTTTTACTTTAAGTGATCATCTTTAAAGTGTGGTATTCAGATATGTCCGTGCCATTGGAATTGTGATAAAAGCGGCATACAGAATTAACCATATTGTCTTGTTTCAGTTTATTGCGTACATTATAATTCACGAAAATGCTGCGATTGTGTAGAAATGCATAAAGGTAGTGATTTATGACTGTCGGAAAGCAAATTGTTGCATGAAAAATCAATCAATAACAATGCTATTCTTTTTTTGAAGTTTTTTTTACGATACAAGGTGCGATATGCTGATATAACCGTAGGACGCACCTACGTATAAATATGGTAGAACTTTAAACAAAAAATGTGTTTGTTATTTCTTCTTTCAAGAATAAGAAAATAAATTTAACAAAGGCAAAAACTGAATTTAAAAAAATCACTAAATCTATGCTAAATGGACAAAGACCAAATTTTTTCTTCAGTATTTTAAGGGTTAACTCTTAGTATAAAAAATATGCTTCCTTAACTTGGACCAAGATCACAATATGAATTTGACAAAACTTGTCAGACCAAGATTATGGATCCAGCTCCAAGTGCCTCAGTAACAGATATATTGAAATACCCTCCTCTACCCATGTTGACTGCTCTGTAGTTGTAACTGACAGTCTAGGATACTTGAGTAATGTATGAAATCTGATCATTGAGCTAAAGTTAAAGTTAATGGTGGTGAAACAATTACATCATTTACATCCTTTCTTAACTTTTTGAAATTTGAACTGTAATGGAATATTTTGATATGATATTTGAAAAAAGGATAGATTCTTCTGGTATCATAACACTTCCAGCATTAGATACTGCCTAACTCTCGCAGCGGCAGTGTCTGTTATCAGAGTGATAGAGGTGATATCAGTCACAACAAACAGTGTCGCTGGGCCCTAAAGAACTGTACTATGATACTGACCAGTTCCCACAGCATTTTTGGCTTCACATGAATACACTCCTTCATCGTTTCTCTGCAAATTCCTCAAAGTCACACTCCATTGAGAATCATAATTTCTTTCTTCAAGAACCTGCCTCATAAAACACAGAATGCTAAATCATTGTTGGAAGAGAACAAACTGATAAGATTAGAGTCACTCACATACACTAGTTACGAGGGTAATTCGGAAAGTAAGGTCCGTTTTTTTATTTAAAAAAAACCACACCAGATTTTTTCAAAAAACTAGTTTTATTTGATTCCTGACATCAATCACTATTTTTCTACATAATTTCCACTTTTGTGTAAACACTTGTCATAACGATCTACAAGTTTTTGAATGCCAATGTCATAAAAGTCGGCCCGCCTGCGACGATAACCAGTCTTGTTAACCACTTTAACCGGTGACGTCGAGTGACGCCACTCTATTGACTGGCGTTTCGTTTCTGGGGTTATGTGGGAAACCCATGTCTCGTTACCCGTCACAATGTGATCTAAAAGGTTATCCCCTTTCTGATGATATTGGATCAAAACATTCAAGAACAATACCAATTCTTCTTTTTTTTTGTTCCTCAGTAAGCAGCCTAGGAACCCAACGGCACAATTTGCGAAAATCCAAAATTTCAGAAATTTTAAACAACGTGCTCACGTTTGGAAATTCTATTGCTAATGAAGAAACTGTGAATTGCCGATCTTCACGAATTTTTTCATCGACGGCTTTCACCAAATCTTCGGTGATCACTGACGGCCGACCAGATCGTGGTTCGTCATGGACATTTTCCCGTCCATCTTTAAAACCTCTCACCCACTTCCGCACTTTGCTGTCACTCATTGCATTTGGACCGTACACTTCACTTATCTGTCGATGAATATCCGCTGCTGAAACGTTCCTTGCTGTCAAAAACCGTATTTCACAGTCGGCGGGACGTTCAATAGTTTTAAACATTTTAAAAAGGCACAGACAACAGCAGACTACAACGATTTCACTGCAAATGGCGTCGTTCTGCGCGCAATGCATACCGGGAGTCAGGGCGCATGCGCATTTCGCTGCTCGCTTACTGTTTGTCTGATTAACGCGAATCGGACCTTACTTTCCGAATTACCCTTGTATTTATGGTATTATCTATTCATAAATATACTATAATATTGTTAGTGGTTCCTTCAGCATACAGTACCATATTTTTCTGTCAATGTTTGATCAATAGTATCAGTCTGATAATTATAAGTATGATCCAACTCTGATTTATATATATATATATATATATATATATATATATATATCATAAACCACAACAATACATATGCTAATTGCTAATTGTTGTGGCTTTTTTTTGTACTGTTTATATATATATATAATTAGTTAAGATAAACATAGACAATTATTGAAATCGGATAAATTAATATATGTTAATCCTAACTAATATTATAATTATGAAAGTGAGTTTGTTTGTTCGGTACACTTTCACTCTTAAACTATTCAACTAATTGTACTGAAATTTTATATGAACATTCTTAGGATTCCTGGTTAACAAATCAAATATTATTAATTGAAAAGGCTGTTAAATGTAATAAACATTAGTGTTAACATCAGCTGTTAGTGTAAACATTACTTATGGCAACACAAACCTTTTGTTTAATCAACCATTATTTTATATTTGTTTACATTTATAGTGTGGAAAGCAGAGAGTAAGCTTGGTAACAACACTTCTTATTTCGACCCTTTTCTGTGACCCCAGTTGAGCATAGAGTAAGAAAAATATCCAGATAATAAAATAAAATTTTTAATAAAAATGTACTTTTAGCTATACATTTTAGCAAATGTTAAGTATGCTGTGCTTGATTAGTTCTGCAATAGAGATATAAAAGACAAAGTTACTATCTAACATTTACTATAAATGTGAAGACTTATAAAACCCATTTTAGTTGTTTTGTGACAGAAGTATGCTTCTCAGACATGTACTAATATATATTTTCTTGATCAGGAAACAAGGTAAAATCAACTATGGAGCAAAAAATACTAAGACCAGAGTAAACTACAATAGCTATAAATACAAACTTTTAGAAAGATCTTCTTGATTGTGGGAACAAGGCAAACTCAACATTGGCATCGGAAATATAATCCACACGAACCAGAAGTGCTCATAAAAAGCCTATGAAATTATGTGCAAAGCCATGGGTAACTGCTAGTAATAATTTTATTATTATTTTTATAATAATATTATAATAAAAGTAATCATAAAATTATTATATTGTAATATCACTAAATTTCCATATGAAGTCATAGATCACTTAATGTATTACCTGGATAATACTATTGCCTTTCTTCCATGTGATAGAGGGGTATGGTATCCCAGCCAAGACATGGCAGTGTATGTCGACAGAAGATCCTGAGGTGAACTCTCGTTGGCTGGCTGTGATCTGAACCGCGGGTAGCTCCTGCATGAGCAAGTAGACCCGACCAGATGTTTTTCCACCTGATAACAACATGAGTAACAATGTAAGTTTACATTTTACACACATAAACTGTTTTGGTGTTGTATGGTTGAAAATAGGTTGATTTAAAAATCACACAATATAAATGAGAATAATTTTCAGGCACAACACAATTATGCAACTTTTAACAGAAATCCATTAAAGTACCTCATTGTTTCTTAAAAATGTCTGTGAATATTGGATTATTATAAAAATTGAATATATAAAAACACTAATACATTTTTGTTATACATAACAATAAATTAGCAAATATTTAAAATCCTGTTTTCCTTTCAATTCAACCATCATTGATAACAAATTTTAAACAAAGAAATAATTTAATCAGTAAAAGTTTAAAATGTTATATTGGTATTACAGACATATACCTTGAGATTTGTAAAATTAACTGTACAAAACAAAATGTAAAACTGCTTGGCACGTAATGAAAACTAACAACAAATGTTCAGTTGAATCCAAAACAACCAAAATCTCTCCAGATACTTTCAACACTTTTTTCAGTGAATTAATTGAAAATATTAAGAAAAAAATTGATAAGAATGTTCACACCATAACAGATTTTGTAAACACGACATCCATCACACCTGTACCATTTATCACACTCAATGATGTGATTGGAGCTAGTATAAAATTGAAGAATTCGGACAGTAATGATGTATACTACTTATGTCTAGTAATTTGCTTAAGATAATTAATGTTAACTTAGCTGAATCCCTGTCTCACTACTTTAACCTCTGTCTTCTTGAAGGATACTTCCCCAATGAACTGAAGATTTCTAGAACCTGCCCTATCTTTAAAAAGGGGGGAAAAGATATGCCTGAAATTTATCCCCCCATACCCGTAATTTCAGTAATCTCAAAATTGTTTGTGATTTTGGACTTTGACCAGCTCAATTTCTTTTTTTGAATATAATAACTTCCTTAACATTTCACAATTTTGATTTAGAAAAGTAAAATGTACTTCTGATGCAATTGATAAGTTGAGGTATTAAAGATGTTTTAAAAAGAAAGGTCTTAGCTCAGGCCACCTTCTGTGTCCTGAGTAAGGCTTTTGACTATGTGGAACACTCTGACCCACTGGCATGCGCACAGGGGGTGCCACAGGCACACAGGCACCTGGTAACAAGTTTATTTTTTTGTTATATAACTTTGGTATGCAAATTATACTACTACTGAAGTAAACTAGTAATCTTATTCGGCTCTCCGATATTGGGTTTTACGTATTAATTATGTACATTGTTATGTTTGTAATGCGTTGTTCCTCTCTGTTTTATTTCCTACTGCCCCTCCTCACTCCACTTGAATGGTGTATAGCCCACTGCGAAATTGTTCTGAGGTTTGTAAAATTTCAATTTTTTTAAAAGAATTGTCAAAAAGGTTCAAAACTCATAATTTTGAAAACAATTTTCAAACATTTTCAGGGGAACTAGATATAAAATATGGCTTCCCTCAGGAATCTGTACAAGGCCCATTATTGTTTTGATTTTAATTAACGATCTACCATTCTGTGTGCATAGCAGATCTTACTTGTGTGCTGATGACACAAAATTTAAAAATACTAACCCTGAAATAAAACAACTACAACTATTAGCTCAAAATACTATTAATTGATGAGGCATCAATCTGGTTTGAAGTTAATAGATTCCCTTTGAACGAAGATAAAACTCAAAAAATGTTATTCAGCCTTAGACCTTGTGGCATTGATTCTTCACAGAGATTCGTGGACCATGTTAAATTCCTTGGAATCCATTTGGATAAGGCACTTTCTTGGGGAGTTCATGTTGATTACATTATTTCCAGGCTATCCAGAGTAATTTTTCTTATAAGACCATTAACTCAATGTATTGATGAAAATTATATTAAAGCTGCATATTTTGTTTATTTCCAGTCTGTCTTTAGATATTGTGAAATCCTGATTTTGCAAAAGGAAGTAGTTGAATAATGCCACAGGCACCCTAATGGAACATTGTAAGCCCCTGTTTTAAAAATGTCAGATACAAACTGTAATTAATATTTACATTTATGAATTAATGTCAGATACAAACTGTAATTAATATTTACATTTATGAATTATTGGTAATGTATTAAAGAGTTTTCATCTTATCAAACATAAATCACATGAGTATAACACCAGGAAAAATATAACGCTTTAATTGATTTTTATAGACGTAATGAAACTTGAAATAGTCATATTGTCATGTCAGTTAAAATCTACAATAGTTAGTAACCTTAATAGCTAAATACTCTATAAATACTTTTAAAACTAAATTTCACAACTTCTAGATATGTTCACTAGATGAGTTTTTCAATGTGTCTAACATAAATTTTTAGCAACTATAAACCATATTCTGTTTGTGTTGTAAAATTGTAAACACACCATTCTTTAGTTTATTTTACATTAGTATTTAGTGTCTATGTGATGTACTAAAAGTAAATTTTTTAAAAATCAAATGTTTCTATTAATTACATGAATCAAACACAATCTTTACATAGGTTTTATTTAAGATAAGTAATGATGCCAAGTATGTTTATTTTACACCATCAAAATATCTCAAAGACTATTTTAAATGTTATATTATAAATATGTTTATTTAACTTTTTAACTCTTGTATAGTCTCAAGAACTTTTTTGACTTAGTCTCAACTGGCTGTATTATTGTCTTTGTTAATAACTCGTAAGAGATCATACGACAAATAAAGATTATTTATTTTATTCACATACATTTATTTACTTCCTAATTTACATCTCATATAAAGTTAAAAATAGGTAAATTTTGTTTATAATTAATTCCTCTAAAAGATTTAATTGTCAAACTACATTTAGGAATAGTGATTCTTAAAGAATATATTATATTGCATTACCTTCATTTTGAGCTGTACATATGTACCATCCTTCGTCAGACAACTGTGGAGAAAGTAAGATGAGGCTGTTGTTTCTGTGTATCCGAATCTGTGGAGATTCTTTCACCAGCTCCAAACTTGGTTGTCTTCTTTCTGTATACAAATGAGACCACAGTAGCACCAAGATTGTTTTTGTGTACAAGAATTTTGGAAAAAACGTTGTCAACTTTAGAATAAGCTTCACATTATGACACCCCCTGTACATGATAATAATAACTTATTTTCTCAAACAAGAAAATTTGCAGAACAGTATTTACATTCATGTGCATAATTTAAAAGAAAATACAAACAACAAATGCCATTGTTTAATTTGTCAGGCTGATTTATATTTTATACAAATAATTAACTTTAATTATGTATAAACATTTCTTAACTATACAATAAATCTAAGATTCTTTACTTGTTTGAGAAAATCTAAGGCCTCATTATGCTATGCCTGATTTGAGGCTCATTATTCAAAATTAAATTAAAATAACAAGTGGTTAGATGTACCAACTAATAAAAAAAAACGAAAATAAACAATCTTGATAGTAAAACGAAGATATTTGACATAACTGAAACAGAATACAAATCTAAACATGCCTTTAAATTACTTATCAAAAAAGAATCCATAATCAATATAAAGTTATTAATTACCCAAGAATAGCTAAAATAACATAAAATAACAATGTATAAATCTGTATATATTCATATATAGCAGCACTACACACACACACACACACACACACACACACATATATATATATATATATATATATACTGGGTGTCCCAAACTTATGTACTACAACTTATGTTCATGTTTATAATATTTGTGCCGAGTTTCAACAAAATCGGTAAACCCGTATTAAAAATAAAATTGATTGTATGTAAAAAACAAAATGGCCAATCTAAGGTAAACGAAGCAAGATAGGACTATACATTATATAACGTTTTTCGTTCGGTTTGACCTCCTGAACAATTTGGTGAAGTTTGGTCCTGTAATTTTGGGACACCCAGTATATATATATAATATCTACAAACTACAAAATAGAGATATAAGGTATTAACAAACGAGGGGGGAGGATAGTTAAAAGTAAATTAACTTTAAATTTGTATCTGAAACAAAAAACTAATATTTTATTGTTGAAATAACCATTTTTCAATTTATTTAAAAATGATCGTGTTTGATATTTTTTTCATACTTTCAGGCAATTTATTAAATCACTAGACACTGAGAAAAAAAGAAATATAATTTCTTGTAGAGCTTTTGGGCAGTCAATTATTAAATTATAACTACAGTAGAGCGTTGATTATCCAAAAGTTGGTTAACCGAAAACCAAATTCCGCTGAAAGTTAAATTTTATATTATGATTATGAAAGCTCTTATTGTCGCTAGATCCTAGATGGCACTGTGTGCTCTCATGCATGCCTACACTTGTTCCTTCGCATCTTTGGCAGAGTTTAAAAACGTTAGAAGAAAACTGGGAATACTGGAAATGTGCTATTGATAACGCTCTAAGTCATCCCTCAAACCATAAAATGACAATTCTGCAATTGAGAGAGAAGATGGAAGTTTAAGGTGATTTTTTTGCCAATGAATGTTATCTCAGTTCTTCAACCCATGGACCAGGGAGTGATTGAGGCTTTCAAGCGTTACTAGAAAAGCATTGCTTCGTAGTGCACTAATTGTCCAAGAAGAAAATAAAACAATCCTTAAAATCTACAAAGATACTAACTTAAAGGATGCTATTTACATGGCTGCAGAAGTGTGGGATGATGTCAAAGAGACTGCAATCGGTGTTCCACACATGCACACTAGTTGTCCTTGTTCACTAACTATTGACTCATACCATTTTAGTTGTTCTACACTATGTTTTCAGTTTTCTCTGAACGTTTAAAATGTTTCAGACAATTAGTGATCCGCCGATTGTGAGATTCATTCTCTAATAAGATTTTTGAACGCAAGGAATATGAAACCGGCTTAAATTTATCATCAACTTCGATATTTTTATGGGGAAGATGTGATGAGTAAAGAAATGGTGAGAAAGTGAGTTAGAATGTTCAATGGCGGTTGAACAAATGAGCATGATGAGAATCGGAGTGGTCGGCTTTCTCTCGTCACCAATGATCTGGTAAGGGCAGTTGATGAAAAAATCCAAGAGAACAGACATTTTACTATGACATCGCTATCTGATGATTTCCAACAAATTTCACACATTCTTTTGTACAAAACTATTACGGACAGCTTAGGTTACCGCAGGATGTGTTCCCGATGGGTTCAAAAATGCTCACTGATGTGCACAAAACCAAGAGACTCGGAAGTGCTTTCACTTTTCTCACACAGTACAGTCATGATGGTGAGGATTTTTTAAACAACATTGTGACAGGTGATGAAACTTGGATCCGTGATGTCACAAAGGAGTCCAAACAGCAGTCAATGAAGTGGCAACACATGCAATCCCTTAAGAATCAAAGATTCAAGACGATAATGTCTGCACAAAAAATTATCTGCACTGTCTTTTGGCATCTGAAAGGTGTTTTACTGATTGATTTTCTCCCAAGAGGTGAAACCATTAATGCGGCAAGGTATTGCAAAACTTTAAGAAAACTAAGGCATGCAATTCAAAACAAACGGAGAGGAATGCTCCAAGACAATGATCGGCCCCATACCGCTGGTGACACTCAAACATTGGTTTGACAATTTCGATGGGAGCAGCTCAATCACCCACCCTACAGCCTGGACTTGGCACTGTCTGACTACCACTTGTTCCTGAACATGAAGCGCGAAGGCGGCCAACGCTTTGAAATCGACGATGAAGTGAAAACTGCCATAGAGTCATAGCTACATTCGTTGGTGGGAACCTTCTACAAAGAGGGCATAGGCAAATTAATCACCTGCAGACAAGTGTTAGAACATCGGTGAAACTATTTAGAAAAATAGTTTAGGGTTTGGGCTTTCATATAGAAATAAAATTGTGATGAAAAGATTTGTTTTACTTGTTTTTTTTTTAAACATGGTACTTACTTTCTGAACACGGCTCATACAAATTGAAATATTTATTAAATATAAACTTTTAAAATTATATTATTTTAAAAGATCATTATGAACAATCAGATAGTTTTGATGCAGTTTTCTATGTTGTATTTAAATTTGTTTTACTGAATGTTATGTAATTGTGGTATTTGGTTTGAAGTGACACATTTAATCCCAAATTCTCATCTGTAACACAACTCCACTTGTCCACATCAGTACTTGCGTTTCTGAAATGACTATTTTCTGCATGTTTGAAATTATGCTACTTTTATACTGTTCTCTCTCTCCAACTTAAGACAAAGACATATAAATATCAAAATTAATACTATTCAATGGATTGTTTTATCCACTAGCCAGTGACATATTTCCATTACATTTGTCAAAAAACTTTACTGTTACTATACATAGTGACTATTTCATGGCAATGTTTGATCGTTGAAAGTTCTTCAGTATAGTTGTTGAGAATGATAGAATGATAAAGTTTTAACCAATCATGAGTTCTTAGATTAACTGCTTCTTATATGTACTATGACCTACTTTAATAATACAAATAATAACTTTAAAAAGTAATTTTTACATTTAGTTTACTATACTGAAATAAAGCCAGTACTATTTTATAAAATACTACTTATAAAATACTATTTATAAATCTTATTTGTTGTATTTTTTGTAATAACAATAGTATTTTATAATACCTTTTTCTAATTAGAGAAAAGAAACCTGTAACCTTTATGTCATCTTGATAGTTGTATTTTATTTATTACATTATTTAAAATCTTTTTAGTATAAATTATACAATTTTATAAATTATTACTAACGATACTTATTTCGAAAAACAATGACTAACCATAAGAATTGCTAAAGAATTTAAGAAGTTTTTTCTTTTAGTAATAAATTTAGTAAATAAGTTTGTACAACTGTGGGCAAATTGTTAACAAGGTAGTTTATTACCTGTGGATGTCCTGCTCACAAGACGATACCAGCTGACATTGTAAGCCATGTCACTTGTTACATTACACATCAGGTGTGCCAACACACCAGCCCTTGTTGCCACTTCATTCTGTGTCATCACTTGTGGTGGTGGTCCTGTTAAAGAAAATATTTAAAAAATAGAAAATATTAAGGAGCGCTCTCTTACTGTCAATCACATAGTCAAATCGTGATAGTAACCCTTAGTGTGATATAAGTGACGCAACATGGGAGCCACAAACAAATATTGTACTCTACTGTCAGTTCCTTTCTGTGGCCAGTTATACTTAAAAATTAAATTAAATTTTGTGTATTTTGTCATTGTCTTGAGTATTCTTGAGCAAGTGTGTTTGTTTATTTATTCGTAATTTAAGTGTAATTTTATTTATTTTAACTACATGTAAGGTTTTTTAAAGATTTGACGATGGGACAGGCAGTAGCGTAGCCAGAAATTTCGTTCGGGGGGGGGGTCCGAAACCGGGGTATCCGGGGGACGTTTTGTGTGTTATTTGCCAATGAATTCACTGGTAAAAGGTAAATACCAAAAATATGGAGCTTTAGTAACTACGCCTTATAGAAAGTGGAAAGATGTAATAGGCAAATTAAACTCTCACAGCAACTCTTAGTACCACAAATTTTCTTGTATAGCTACATAAACTTTACGAAGTTCGATTCTGGCCGAGTAGAAGGTACCAAAGTGATGTTGGATTCACTGGATAAGAAAGAAAAAGAACAAAACAGAGCTTCACTCAAGCGTATAATTGACTCAAATATATTTTGTGAAGAAAATGAAGTACCCCTTCGGGGATATTGGGCCACTGACGGCCGAAAAACCCTTTAGAAAAGAAGGGCGATTTGTCGAGCGTTGCTCGGGTACAGATCAAACTAACGGTCGGAAAATGCACCGGAAAAAACTCTACTGATTAGAAGTTCCGGCACTTTGGATTTCATTGATTGAGCGTATTTATGAACGATTTATAATGACGATTTTTTGTATCATTACACTGTAGACGAGCATATAATTATCGGAAAAATCACTTTCGGTTGGAAATAAAATACACCTGAAAACCTCTAATGATTAGAACTTCAACTACTTCGGACTTCGGTTATTGAGGTAAACGTGGTATTTTTTGATTGAGTTAGGACGACGATTTTTTGTTATCATTAAACTGTACTCGACTACCTATATAATTATCGAGAAAAAATCACTTCCGGTCGGTAAATACCGAAGAAAAGCTCTCTACTGATTCGTTTTGACGATTTTGGATGTCAGTGGTTGAGGTAAAAGTAGTAACTTATAATCATGTTAGGACATTGATTTTAGAGATTAATTCAACGCCGATTAATAAATATATAATTATCGAGAAAAAAAAAATCACTTCCGATCGGAATATACTAAGGAAAATGAAATAATACCTCAGTCAGTGCAATCCAAAGTAGTCGGAACTTCTTATCAGTAGAGTTTTTCCGGTGTATTAGCGATTTTTTAAATTTTTCTTTGATAATTATATAGGTATTAGTCGGCGTTCAATTGATACCTAAAATCAATGTTCTAACATAATTCTAAGTACCACTTTTATCTCAACGACTCAACCAGTGAAATCCAAAATCGTCAAAATCTAAATCAGTAGAGCTTTTCCTCGGTATATTCCGACCGGAGGTAATAATTAATACTTTTTTATTGTGTCAACAATTATAAAAATTGCATACAATCGTCAAAATTAAATTATTTAGAAATATGTATATCTATTTTTAAATTGCCCCCATTCATACCCGTTCATACACAGTCCACACTCATTCCTAAGACTCATACATACTTACAGCCATACGTTTAAAACTCTTCTAAAATTTACCACCAGAAATAGAGGATGATCGAATTACTTTAAATTTCATCCCAGCGGCTCATCATAAACTCTTCCACCGAATAAAACACCCTCAACACCAAAAAGTGTCTCAATCGAGCTTTAAATTTTGTTGGTTCATTCAAATTTTTGATTTTATCAGGGAGTTTGTTGATCAACTTAACACCAACCTCGAATGGCAGACGTTTGAATGCGGCTGTTCTGTGCGGATGTAACCGAAGGTTGTCCCTGGCCTCTTGTCCCCGTATTGATGGAACGTCCCTGCCCCGGACCAAACTCGCACTTAAATCGGCAGTACAGGGGCGACATCGAGGATGTAGAGACAGGGCAAAGTTAGCATATCCCAGCTCCCTAAAGGCATCTCTGCATGAATTTCGGGATTTCAATTTTGAAATGATGCGGACAGCTTTCTTTCGACTTCTAAATACTCGCTCAAATTTGTATTTAGAACAGCTGCCCCATAGCCTCAACTCGTACGTTAGATGGGGGTGTACAAGGCCGAAGTAGGCCATTTTTAGTACATCCCGGGAGCAAAATTTTGAAAAGGTTCCGTATAGCATAAATGCCTCAAGAAACCTTTGAGCAGGTACTTTCAATGTGATTGTCTCAAGTCAGACTTCGATCAAGGTACATTCCGAGGAACTAGGTGGAATCAGTTTCCTCTATGAGGACATCGTCCGCCATCACAGCAGCGCGATCCTCAATCTCTCTTTACCGCAAACAGAAATTTAGTGCTTTCGATTTGGAGTTATTGGTCCTCAGATTTAATAAAAAAAAAAAAACTGAATACATGAATTCAGTTCTAAAAAGAAAATGATTTCTAATTCATGTTTTGTTGGAGCTTTAATGCAGCGTCAACATACTGGACCATTTTCCCCTCTCAGGAGCGATGAGTTCAGCCTGCTGACGTTACACAAGGAACAAGACTGGTCCAAGTATAGATTCCCTGTGGGACTCCATAGGAAAAAAGTCGCTAATTTAAAGTAATTTAATTGTTTTTTTTTTTCTCGATAACTATATATGTATTAGTCGGCGTTGAATTAATACCTAAAATCACTGTCCTAACATAATCCTAAGTACCACTTTTACCTCAACCACTCAACCAATGAAATCCAAAATCGTCAAAACTTGAATCTGTAGAGAGCTTTTCTTCGGTATTTTACCGACCGGAAGTGATTTTTTTTCTCGATAATTATATAGGTACCGTGTACAGTTTAATGATAACAAAAATCGTCGTCCTAACTCAATCGAAAACCCCACGTTTACCTCAATCATTGAAGTCCAAATTAGTTGAAGTTCTAATCAGTAGAGTTTTTCAAGTGTATTATATCCGACCGAAAGTGATTTTTTTCGATAATTATATACACGTTTACAGTTTAATGACACCTAAAATCAACGTCGTAACTTAATTCTAAGCAGTCACTTTACGTCCCAATGACGAAATTTGAACGAAGTGGTCGCTAATTTAACTGTTCGCCATGTTACGGTTCAGGTTACTTTGCGACGTCACGTGACCGCGCCCTATAGAAAATACCGTGATTACACTACACTATCCGAAAGGCCGAGCCCAAAAGTATCGTTTGATACTTTATGATTTAAACGAAGGACAATAATATTTTTAACAACGGTCACTTCAATCAGTGAAATTAATCAATTTAATGTTTGTAGACAAGAGTAATGATAACTGTCCTTTTTTTCCTGCCCCATGCTTTATTTTTTAATATGTCTTAAAATTTTCGGGGGGGGTCCGGACCCCCTGGACCCCCCCCTTCGCTTACACCACTGGGGACAGGATTCTTGAAACTAAAAATCATCAAAAATAACAATTTGGATTGATCACAGAAAGTTATGTAAACTTAATTTATCCATAGTCAAGTGTCAATCCAGGAAGTAAAATATGCATAAAAAAGAATAGTAATAATTAAAATAATAAACTATTAAATTTATGTTCTATGTTGTATTTTCTTAGTACAGTACTTATACAACTTTAGCTCACCTGGAAACTTTATTTATTATTACTACTACTCTTTTATTTAAATAATCAAAATATATTATAGTATACCTGTTACATGTACTACAGTGTTTTTGATAACACTTCCAAATACTTTGGGAATTTGAACTTTGCAGAGATACTTTCCAGCATCTTTCATCTCTACAGCTGGGATTTGCAGTGGTACTTCTGCTGTTTGGCTAAAAATAACACTAAGAATTAATTTTCTGCATTTTATAGAAATGTACTAATCTTTATTGGTTCAAATTCAAATTCTTTATTTCTAGAATTATTCTTCACAATATTCAGCAGTGTCAGAAACAAATTCAGCATAAACAATCATCTATGATATATCTCGCCTAGGCCTAATAACAAGTGTATGTCCAATTACAGCAAAATAATAATTGATGTCATATGTACTGATATTAATCAATAACGTTTTACACTATTCTTGAAACAGTAATTTCAAGGTATTTAAGATGAGAAGGAACTGAGTTTTAGAGTTTAACGTCTGTTTTAGCAAAACAATTCATAGTGGTTTTAAGACTACGTTGATATATTCTAAGAGAATTTGAGTTTCTAGTCATATGGTTATGATCGGATCTATCTGAAGATGAGGCCAGACAGTGAATAAGGAGTATTATCTTGAGGTCCTAAGGCGGCTACAAGATGCAGTGCGAAGGAAACGACCTGAACTGTGGACAAGCTATGACTGAATCCTGCACCACAACAACGTACCAGCTCATTCCTCAAATCTTATTCAGCGTTTTTTGGTCAAACAACATCAACCAACTACGACAGCCTCCCTACAGTCTTGACATAGCTCCTTGTGACTTCTGGCTATTTCCGAAATTAAAAATTCCTTTGAAAGGAAAAAGATTTAATGATGTTGAACAAATAAAACAAAATGCGACGAAGGAGCTGTTAGCCATTCGCAAAGTGAATTTAAGGTGTGTTTCCGGAAGTGGGAGGAGCGTTGGAATAAGGTAGTGGTTTGTGGAGGGGAGTACTTTGAAGAGGACCAGATTACCGTTACCGCCGAGTAACGTCAGTTCATGCCAGACGTCAAGGCCGGATACTTTTTGGACACACCTCATATACTCTTGAACACTTTTATTGCATAAAATTTTCACATGGCTACACCATTTTATGTTACTCTGAAAAATGACTCCTAAGAATTTAACATAGTCAACGTTCTGTTGGCTAGAAGGGTTTAAACAAAATACTACAGTCTGGGGTTTATCTTTACTGTAAGTAAGACAGAGTGAATTGGCAGCTGACCAATCCTCGATATGTAACTAATAGCAGACATAATAGGACAATAGCAGCCTAATAGCAGACATGAAGGTCTCTTTGTAAAACTCGTTACAAAGAGACCTAAGTCACTACCTTTGTTTTAATGAGTATTTTGAAGTTGAAAAAGGAAAAAAAAATTGTTATACCCACAATTCAGTGAATACAAGCACATTGTTTATCATTTTTATCAGGGCCGGCCTGAGGCGAAAATTGCAAGTGTGTAAGACTCACATTTTATGCCCTTACCGGGGTGTGAACACCCCCAGGTGCAAGGAGGGAGGTCCAGGGAAAATTTTTGAAATTAAGGTCTAAAAAACACAGATTTTGTGCACTTTTGCACCTTTTAGAACATTAAGTTTGTCTCTCAATTATATTTTACTTGTACAGCCAGCTCATCTGCAAACATAAAAGAGCTCACATGGTTAGTAGCAATAGTACCAGGTAAATCATTTATATAAGTAATAAAAAATACTGGGCCCATGATTGAGTCCTGTGGGACACCAGTTCTTACATTTAAGTATTGTGAAAAGTAGCCTTCATTATCACCATAAAATTTTCGTTTTGTTTTTGTGTTCTGTTTCATTTTTCTTCACTGATATAGGGAAGCATGTCTAAGTCTGGGTCAGAGTTACCAACTTTGATTAGACAGATCCAAGTGCCGTCAATTAGTGCTACATTGGACATGTTAATTAATTGCAGTGTTCTATAACAGCAGGCAAGTCATTAGAAGAGGTCCCAGAATTGGGCCCTTTGGCACTCCATATTCAACAAGTTTATATAAGTAATGAGCTGCAGATGTATTAATAATTACTGTTTGTTTTCGATTGGTAAGATAACACAGCATCCATTTAAGAACCAATCCACTAATCCACCAATACCAGAATACTTAAGTTTTTCAATTTTCAATATTGAAGATTACTGTGGATCACACGGTCAAAAACCTTTGACAGATCGCAAAACACCCTAGCGGCTTAATGAAATCCATCAATTGCCTCCCCTACATATGTTATCAGTTGGTTTATGGTATCACAAGTGCTTTTGTCTTCCATAAATCCAAACTGATTTGAGTCAATGATATTATTTCCTTCAAGATATTGGGTTAGCCTTTTGACAACTGTTTTGTTCAAAGACTATGGATATAGCAGGCAGGATAGCACTTAGTCTGTAGTTCCTCATATCTAATCTATCTCCCTTTTTAAGAATGGGGGGGGTTATGTTAGAATATGTTAACAAGTCGGGGAAGACATCAATGCTATACGAATTAACATTCTAAACCTATGAATCAAAAGTTTGATATTCCGAGACAACAAATAAACATGAAATCTACCTTTCTTTTGATTAAACTGGAAAGGATATATTTAATACCTATTGAAGTGTTTTATGACTTCTCTTATTAATAATTATAGCATTCTTTTAACAATATTGATGGATTACTTCAATCACATCTTATTTAAACTATGTTGTTTATTACAACTTAAAAAGTGTTTAATATATATAAAACTTACTTATATTTCAACAATCTAGTTTTGACAGCCCCATCCTTGTACCAACGGACAGTGAATGGCACCAAGGATTCCACTCTACAGACCAGAGTCAAAGGGTGACCAGACCGACCCTTGTAAGTGGATGCAATATTCACAGTTGGAAGTTCTGTATCATTACAAGTTCATTACACATATGTATTAACTGAAGTAAACATTAACTGATATTTGTAGATATATAAAATAAGTTAGCAAAATATTGTAGAGCCCTTACTGTAAAATAAACACTGTATACTTTTACAAACTTTCATTGATGAATAAGTAAAAAAAAAACAAAAAACAAAAACAATGATCTATGTAGGTTTTTATAAGTTCAACGTGATCGGATATTTACTGAAATTTCTTTAACAATTCTATAATGATTACATTTTTTGTCATGTATAGCTTAAAGTCAATAGAAAATCTATAGCCTATGACAAACTAAAATTTTTTGACTGATGAAATCCGATTTCTGTCCATCATTTGTATGCATGATAACTGTCGAATAAGGTCACTTAGAGGCTTAAAATCATAGCAATTATAAAATTAAAGTGGCTATCAGTACTTCACATATGTGTACGTATATATACTCATATGAATGTTTGCATATGTCTAGGACAGTGCTCTTAACATAGAAATAATACCCACCTGAAAATCACTATATGCATGTTACTTAATAATATTAATTAAACAAAATTAGCATTTTTTTACAGTATGCAACACAAAGAGACTTTCATATTACCTCTACTTGAATGAAAACTAGGAAAAAAGGTAAATAATTCTGTAAATAACATGTATATTGATAAAACTAGTATTAAAATATGTACACAATTTTTGTCAAGTATGTTGATGATATTTACATTATGATTAATATAAAGATAATTTGAATATTGTTTTCTCTCAAATCTTTTCTAAAGTTGGGGGGGAGGAGGTCACGAGCCTCCGCGATGGGATGCTATCCGTGTACTTAAATTAGCAATTTTACTACTACACTATGCAACAGAAAGAGACTTTCATATTAACTCTACCTGGAGGCTGGGCACTTATTGCTGTTGGTGTTATCCTCTTCATTGGATAGCTGTCTTTGCCATAACCACATACCTAAATAAAAATCTCAATTAGTTCAACTAAAACAAACAAGCAAAAGATTCTATTTGCTTCATAATATTACAATAATGCTGTTCTTTTGAGTAATATTACAAATGAAATAGCTTTGTATATTTTCACTCTCGAAAAACATAACTTATTATAGATAAATAAAAGTATTTTTATTAGACACTGCTCAGTGATATTTCAGATATTTTTTTCAAAGCTCACTTATAGTTTTTCAGGTTTATAACCTATAATTGCAGTGACATAACAAAACACTGATGCTTTGGTTAAGATATCAATGATATAGATTGTAATTTGATGCTTTCATAGTGAAATGTTTTTATTTTTTCCAAAATTAACCTGCAGCTATGATACATGAAAATAATCATAGTTAACTACACTGAGATAGAAGAGGTCATTAGGTGGGATGAAAGGGCCCCCAGTGTAGAGGCCGGGCTGACCAGACACAGGCTGCAGGGGGATGATGTCCAGGACTGAGCCGTTCAGGTGCACCACTTCCAATCTCGTGAAGTTGTGCAACTTGACAGGTTCAGTGGCCCTTATCAGCACTGAATTAAATGCAGCTGAAAATCAAAATATTATATCATACTTGTATGTTGTTGCTATTTTTACGTTAAGTCAAGTAACATTCCAAAATTTTGAAATAATTTAACTAAATTTGACCAGGTTTCAAGTAGTAAAATATAAATCAATCTTAGTGTAAAGGCTGTTAAGTCATAAGAATTTAGAGTAAAGGTTTTATTTATAATATCAGTTTACTACATTACTAACTCACTTTCTATACAATCACCAGTTTTGAACACTTTGCACTGTGTGCGTTTTATACCACTCTCATTAGAAATTGAGCCAGTTGACAATCACTTTTGATTTTCTGGTAGTTTTCAAATAGTTGTCCACCAAGCCATTTTCTCAATTACAAGAAAGGCACTATGTACAAGATCAGAACTGTATGTAGGGTGGTAAAAAAATCTCCCATAAAAATATTTAATTTCCTTTTTACTTACAGCAGTTATATGAGGATACAAAATAGTATCACGTTGGATGATACTTTCCCATTTATTACAAAACTGGGAGAAACAACTGTTGTGGACATTGTGTTTTCATTCATTAACTGGCAAAAAACTAATGAATAAAAAAACAACATTATTTGGCTTTCTAAATAATCAATAGGTAGCTGCATACATGAAACTGTATTCAAACCTATAAATATGTATATAAGTTAATGATCCTTATGTTAGGAATACACCTTGTAAATATATTATACATGAAAAGTGTCTTCTATACTTCAGACAGTAGAGTTTAATGATAATAATTGATTATAAGATTCCATTTTAACAGTTTACGTAAAGTAAATATTTCTATAAGTGGATTCTTAAATCTCTTAATTGAATTAACATGTGACCAACCTCTGATTTGTTCTAATATCTTATTATTACAGTACTTAGAAGCTCTAAAGTAGTTTTTAAAACAAGATATTATATTTGTATTAAATAAGATAAAACACTGTTCACAAGAAAACCATTGACCATATACTGTACATATACTAAATTGTATACAGCTTTCTCAGCATAATTAATTAATCTGTAGTTTTGTAAAATTATGTATTATTGTTATCTTACATTTTAGAAAACTTTTTTGTTATTATCTTGAAATAATATATGTTTATTGTTAGCTTTTACCAGAAGACTGAATGTTACTCAACACAAAAGCATTAAAACTACAGTTCTATAAAAGAACATAAGAACACCTGTTATAATTTCACAGTATGAATTATATAATGATAATTTACAATATAATAATAATAATATAAGTGTTATTCGATAAATTGAACATAAAAAATATAACTAAATTGTGCGTGAAGTACTGTGGCCATGGCTAGTCTATTTCTGATGCTTAATACGGAACATTAAACATAGAGGAATGAGCTCTTCCAATCCTCTTGTTATGACAAAATAAATAATTAAACTATGACAGCTATAACTGAATATATACTACACAAAGATTGTGTTTACATTTTAAAGGTCTGTGATAAGTCTCTGCCATGTTGGTGGTGGGAATAACAGAGAAGCCATGGACAAAGTCTGAGCCGCTGAGGCCAGTGGAACGAACTGTGTGTTGTGAGTCACTGCCAACCTGTAGAGTCCATACTCCTGGAGGAGGCTCCTGTAACCATCACTTAGTATCAATCAATCAATCAATAATTCTTTATTCATTAGTTGTACAATACGGTACATCGAATAGTGTCATACATTACTTATATATATATATAAAAGTACTAAACATACTCAAGTTCCTCTATTAAATAGAAAACTAAATCAATCAAATAGTTTTTTAGTTTTTTTTAAATTTGTTAATATTATTTTCCATCTTTATGCTTTGAGGAATATTTTTCAGAAAAATATTCCTGATATACATAGTTTTTTTCGTGTACATTTCAAGTCTATGATGATCATTGATGATTTCATTCTTATGGCGTGTGTTATATTTGTGCACATTATTTTCTAAGTTAATTTGTTGGCCATGATTGAATTTAAAATATAGGATGGTTTCATATATATAAAGTCCAAAAAGTGTTATTATTTTTAATTCTTTAAAGCAATTTCTAACAGATTCTGAGTATGGTGAGATCATACAAGTCTCTCATTCAGGCTAAATGTGGTGGGCATGATGAATATCAATGACAATCTATGAACCAATGAGGCTGGTACAGCAAACTGTATATTAATCATTATGAATTATCCTAGAATATAAAATAGTCAAAGTCCAATGTTTTATAAAGGTTTGAATTTATCATGCAATTAAATTTCCAATGCAGAAACCAAATTTCTCTTAAAAACTCATTTAAATCATGTTTAAACAGTTGTTCTTTGTATTTTTGTAAATTACTTCTAATAAGTAGTTTCTAATAACAGTTGTATAACAAAAGTATGATTTGGCTCTGATTTTATGGATTTATCCAAAAACCATTTGTGCAAATGTAACCTTTAGCAAATATACACATAACCGTCTTTTATAAATACAGTATTTTTCTTAGTCAAAAGCATATTTACAAATTTAAATTCACCTGTCTGACATGTAATTAAATGTTAAATAAATAAGCATCAGCTAACCATATACAGATCCTGAAAAAAGTGGCTATCAGTCTATTTATCAAGTTGTCTGATAGTAATACAACTGTTATTTATATGTTGGATGATCGGTTTCAAGTGTATTAAACTAGAAAATATAGTCTATAACTTGAGAAAAAAATTATAGTTTCCTATTTTTAACCCTTTAACCTCAACCAAAACTAGTGGGCTTACAATCAATTTCTATATAGGAAAAAACCTTTATCGATTTCAAGAAAAACAAGGTTGTGTTTTATACTACAAAATTGGCTCTTGGCTCCTGGGTTATTATAGTAACATCCATTTGACTGACTTCAGTTAAATCGCCTTCATATATAAATATATATCTATATATATATATATATATATATATATATATATATATATATATATATATATATATATATACTATTGCAATGAAAAACATAACTTTGATGGACAAAAAGGTTGTACTGGCTGTAATGAGATAATCTTTAAGAAAAAGTAACTTACGTCCATAAAGGAAAAGAATAGTGTAGCCCTTACTGATCTCTCACTCAGCTCAAATGAAATCTCAGGCAGTCATCCTCTCAGCTTGCCAGCCATGGCTATTGCCATTCAGTGATTGAGAAACCAGTATTAATATTTGACCCTTTAAATGACTGTGATTCGAAAGCAGTTCTCAAGCATTTATAACGTTTACTAGCTTTAAGCTTAAAATGTTTATGATTGGTTATTTATTATTTGCTTTTAAACATACCAAGTAGTATGTAATTTAAGTTATTGTACCTAAATCAAAAGAATTTTTAGTTGCAAACAGAGACACTTTTGTGGGAAGGAGGGGGAGGAAGGGACCAGTTCCCTCCAAAGAGAATTTTATTTAAAATAATCGATCACCTAATAGCCCATTGAACTTTGAAATAAATCACAATCAAATATATAAATTTTAACCTTACAACTATTTTAGTACATGAAATATACGAAACTGCCCATATAATAATTCTATTTTTGTTCAAAACCCTATATTTGAATTTCAGCGTCACACAACAACTTCAAAAGTAAGATTAGTTCTTACAATATTTACTGGCTTCTACTGTAGCGCGCACGCACACTACTATTTTAATATAGTAATTTTTAGATGGTATTTTAGTAATTACACAGTGTGTAAATTAACTGGACTAACCCAAGTCCCTTTAACCGCGTGATGTGAGGTGACTGGCCGTGCTGAGGAAATGCAAGGGTCAGCACTCGTCAGCACGGGTCGGCAGTCGAGTTGAGGGCTCGGAGGTAGGCGGAGGGATTGGCAATGTAGAGTGTGTGAAGTAAGTTTATTTTGGTGGAGTGAGATGCGAACACACCGGTACACATATAGTAGTTTGGGTGCGCCTACGAGTGTTTTAGTGCATTTTGAATATAGATTGGACTCAAACAAAGGAGAAACGTGAGTAATTATTTCAAGACCCTTCTCAACCACTATTCTAAATTTCCCTACGAGCTAGGGTGGTGGCAGCAAAACGCTATCCCTTTTATTAACCATGAGCCTCTCTGGCTAATATCGGAGGGCTTACAGTGGTGACCAGCGGTGGGATACGATAATTAAACCAGCAAATTATTTCAAAATGATTTCAAAACTTTAAAAGAACTCTAAAAGAAATAAAGAAGTGTACCACGTGGTTGAGAAAATTATTAGAACATTTCAGTTTACACTCCATTATCCAAATAACTACTATTCTAAATTCATTTACAAATTAATTGCAATGTTATATTTCTAAATTTCGAGTAAATTCAACTTATATGAACGAAGATGGACTTGGATTAGTTCTGTGTGCTTATTACACCATGTGCAACGCCATTACACTATGAAGCGGAAGTTGGACGCCATCATCATACGTCATCATAGAACATAGAAAGGAACAAGGAGGGCATACGTCACCGGACATCCAGTGATCCAGACCGGAACTACCAACTGCCGACCACTGTCTACGCAGATGTTGTCATCTCCGTCAACGCAGTCACGATCATCCACAGCCTTCGAGATGGCAGCCCTGTCACTATTTGGTGAGCAGTGGGAACTTTGTTAAATTAAATTAAATTAAATCATTGGCGAAACCTAAGATTAGACTACGTATTATTAGTAAATAGTTGGTTAAATAATATGGTTCAAAATGCTTTGGAAATAAATGGTGAATGCAGCATTGAGGCCAGGCTTTAAGCATTAAACTTCTTTATTGACAAACAGATTCAGAATTATTTAAATAAGAGAAATTAAAAGGATAACATCCTAGTATTTTATTTTGCCAAAGCCTCCATGTCAGGTCGTCACCTCCAGGGCATTCAGTCCATCATGTTTTCAGCGTAAATATAAGCAGAATAACGTGTTGATTAAAATCATTTGCTTGGAAATAGGGATATGCCAATGATTCTATATTAGCTTACTGTTCAATTTGATTGATAATTCATTAATATCTGTATACAAAAAGAAACCCGTAGAAATTTTAATATAAGTGTAAAAGAATATAATAGCAATAATTGTTGGAAGTAACTTGTTGCTGACTTATAAAAAGGGTAAATTTCGAATTATACTGAAAACAAAGTGATATCAGTTAATGTGATTAACTATTAGAGTATATAAGTAATAGCACATAGTATATCATATAACAAATACGATTATTTAATATTATTGCAGCTGTATTGAGTCACATTACAGTATTGATATACTTGTATATCGAGGCATTGTTAGACTATTGATCCATTGATAACTCAATACTACCGATTAGTGATTGGTATCATTTGGAAATCGAAAAACTTTATTGTTTGATTGATCCATTATCGAAAATTGAAAAAAAAAGGGGAAAAGTTATTTTACTGAAAAATAGGGAAACTAGTTATTCACATTGTTGCTGTCAATGTCTTTTAGGGATTTCATTTAGAGCGTTTAAGTTTAACTATTGAATATCACTGATAACCTAGAGAATTGTATAGCTACTGTATTCCAAAGAGGAAAACCAAATTTTTTTTAAATTATTAACGATGGGCACTGTACACCTAGAAGGGAAGACCGTTGAGGTCCAAGACGCCTTTGATGCCATATCGAATAAAGTGAGGTCGCTTCAAGTAACACTAGATGAAACGTTAGCCAACGCTTCTACCTCCGCGGTGAACAAAACTGAAACATCTCCGTACCCGATGGACATGACCCTTGCAGACAGCAAGCCGTCATTTGAGCTTGTCTCAAGTATAGCCCATTACGATGGAGAGAAAGCAGATCTAGTCGCCCCCTTCTTTGACAACATCGAAGGAATTGGAGAGCTCAGCAATTGGAGTGAAGCTCAAAAACTTCAAGTTTTAAAACTTAAACTAACAGGCAGTGCTCTACAGTTTGCAAAGTCAGACGAAAAATGTAAAAACTCAACAACTTTAGAAGAAATAAAAGCTGCTTTTATGGAAAGATTCGGCGATAGCCTACCAGATCATTACTACTTCGAGCAATTGGCTAGCATACGACAAAACAGAGGAGAAACTATTGAGCAGTTCTCTGACCGAGTAAAAAGGGTCAGTGATAAAACTCTAAGAGTTACAAACAACGCTGAAGCAAACCAAATTCTGAGAGAAGAGGCCGATAGAAGAGCCATGGATGCCTTTGTAAGAGGATTAAATGGTGAAATAGGACGGCAGACCAGGATCAAGTTCCCTAAAACATTCAGAGAAGCTGTAACCACGGCGATAGCTCTAAACAACTTAGAGAAAAGACCATCCGAATTTGAGGAGAAGACAAGGCGAGTTTTTGGAACGATCACCGATACTACGTGTTACACTTGTGGGAAACCAGGCCATAAAGCCAGAGAATGCCAATCCAGGCGAGTAGATATTGTATGTTATACATGTAAGAAGAAAGGTCACAAAGAGAGGGATTGTAGAAGTAAAAGTGAAACAACTACCTATTATTGTGAAAATTGCCGAAAACCTGGACACACAGCAAACAATTGTTGGGGTATGAGAAATACAGCATTAGGAAGAGGCGCAGCTAGAGGAGGAACCTTCAGGAGCAGAGGGTATCAGCATGGAGGACGTGGATCAGCTTCGAACACGTTAAACCACAACGAGGGACCCAGGCACGCCGCTGGGAACCTCAGAAATCATTAAATCTGAACCACACGGGACTCAGACAGGCGAAGTTGAATTTCAAAGCTGTTGCCACTTTGACACAAGAAAATGTGAGTGAATTAATTGTACAAGGGTGCATAGGAGGAGTGAACGGTCTCATTGTAATCGATACAGGAGCACAAGTATCACTGATCGATAGGACAATGGCTCAGAACAAGCTAACTCCAACTGAAATCCAAATACGAGGTATCACTGGTGCTGTTATGAACGTTTACGGCACTGTAACAGAGACCTTGCAACTGGAGTTACTTGATTTAAAATGTGACTTCGTAGCAACAGATCTCCCTGAAGATTATATTGCTATCCTAGGATACGATGTTTTGAAACGAAAAAAGGCTGTGATTGACCTTGAGAATAAGTCTCTGAGTATTGGAAACAAGATAGCATGCAGTTTCCATGAAAGAGAATCCCCTGTAACTCGAAGCAGGAGAAGTGGCATTGGCATTGTTCAATGTTCCCACGAAACAAGTTCAACAAACCTTAATCCACCAAAACAAATCCTGAAGGAAGAAATACCTGACATTTTAGCGTATAGTCGCACAAACATCAACGTGCCTGCCCGTTCAGAAATGCTTATTCAAGTAAAATTAAGCAAAAACAAAAAGGATCAAATGGAACAAATGGAAGGAAAAACAGTAATTACAGAACCAGCGTTAGTAAAAGTTCATGGCATCAATGTCGCTAGAAGCCTTTCAAAAGTGAATAAAGGAATGTGTTGGACCAAAATCATAAATATCACCTCTGAAAATTTAGTGATATACAAGAATACGCTGCTCTGCAAAATAGAAGAGCCACACAGTGAAGCAAATAAAGGAGCATGGAAACGAGTAAATCTAACACAGAATAGGACAGAGGAATTCAATGGAAAACTTGAAGAAAAATTAAAGCACCTCCCAACTGAAGACCAAAATAAATTAAAAAATGTTCTCCAACGCTACAAGCGTCTATTTAGCTTAGGAGGAATAGAGAATTTGGGGTGTACTTCTTTAGTTACTCACAAAATCAACACGAGCCAACATCCTCCGATCAATAAGAAACCTTACAGAGTGCCACAATCACAGAGAGGTACTCTACAAAATTTGATACAAGAACAATTGGATAAAGGTGTAATTGTACCCAGTACTTCCCCATGGTCAGCACCGGTAATCATTGTCCCCAAGAAAGCAGGCTCTGATGGTACCATCAGTTATCGTCTATGTGTAGACTATCGGGAACTCAATAAAATTACAGTTCCGGAAATATATCCCCTTCCAGATATACGTGAAACTTTAGACATGTTAGGAGGCAGTCAGTACTTCTCGGCACTGGATCTGAATTCAGGTTTCTATCAGGTAAAAATGCACCCTGAAAGTCAAGAGAAGACGGCCTTCAGTACTCCTGATGGTCATTATGAATATACACGCATGCCAATGGGATTGATCAATTCTCCTTCTGTATTTCAACGATTGGTTGATACTACTCTCACAGGTCTGAAAGGAAAAGCATGTTTGCCCTACATGGATGATATCCTAATCTTCAGTTCGAGTATTGATCAGCACGCTAAAGATCTTAGTGAAGTTCTAGAGAGATTTCAAGAGGTAAATTTGAGTATCCAGTTGAAGAAATGCCAAATAGCAAAGTCTGAAATTAACTTCCTAGGCCATGTTGTATCGAGAGATGGAATCAAACCATGTCAGAATAAGATTGAAGCTGTCAAAAATTTTCCAAGACCCAAGAATGAAAAGGAACTTCGTGGATTTATAGGACTATGTAGTTACTATAGGAGGCATGTACCGAAATTTGCCGACATCGCTAAACCTCTGACAAAATTAACCAAAAAAGACCAAAAGTTTGAGTGGAACGAAGAAGCGGAAACATCATTTGAAAAATTGAAGACCATCCTTGTAACTGAACCTTTATTAGTGTATCCAAATTTCTCCAAGGAATTCGTCTTAAGTACTGATGCAAGTAATGTTGCACTTGGCGCAGTATTAGGACAAGTGATTAATGGAATAGAACACCCTATCGCCTATGCGTCAAGACAGTTAAACTCTGCTGAGCAGAATTATACAGTAACAGAAAAAGAACTTTTAGCAGTTGTATGGGCAGTAAAGTATTTCCGATGCTACCTGTACGGACGATCATTCTCCTTGTATACTGATCACAGCGCAATCAGATGGCTGCTGTCGCTAAAAAGATCCTTCGAGTAGACTCACTAGATGGGCACTGAAATTGGCTGAATATGACTACAAGGTATTCCCATAAACCAGGGATAAAAAATCAAAACGCTGATTGTCTGAGCAGAATTGTGTGCAAGAATACTGTGGAAAGTCTACCTATATTGGATGTGGACAGCATTAAAGAAATCAATGTAAGGATGAAGAGTGCCAGAGATTGAAAAAATACCCTCAGTTCAAAACAAGTCCACAAGGAGTCATCTATATAAAGAGGCAGGACAGACGACTGATAGTCGTTCCAAGACGGTTTAAGAGAGAAGGTTTATTCGTTTACACCATGATATCCCGACAGCAGGTCATGGAGGTATCAAGAAGACGATGTTAAGAATCCAAGAAAAGTTTTATTGGCCGAAAATGAAATTAGATGTTGTCTCCTTTATCAGAGCATGTGATCCATGCAATAAAAGAATGGATTACGGAAAAACTAAAGCACCTTTAGGTAAATTTCAAGAAAGTACAGAATTTGGATACCGGATTTCGTGTGACATTGTTGGCCCATTACCCCTAACAAGCTCCAAAAACAAATACATACTGACAGTTATAGATCATTTTACAAGGTACGGAGAGTTTATTGCATTGCCAGACCAAACTGCAGAAACAATAGCCCGAGCACTTGTGCAGAGAGTCATTACGAAGATGGGAGTACCCTGTGAATTAAATTACTGATCAAGGCTCAAATTTCACATCCGAAATAATGAAAAGCATGTGTGCTCTACTAAGAATAAAGAAACTTCAAACCACCGCATATCATCCCATGAGCAATGGTAGAACAGAAAGAGTTCATAGATCCATACCCAAGATGCTAAGTCATTATGTCAACCGAAATCAAACAGACTGGGACGAGCTCCTACCAATGGTAAATATGGCTTATAACTCTCAAGTGCATGATTCAACAGGATTTTCTCCTTTTGAGCTAGTCTTTGGAAGAGAGATGAAGACTCCCTTAGAAGATGATCTATTGATCACAGAAGAAGATGATGGTTACCCTGATTATGTCGAAGATCTTAAGATGAAGTTGAATGCCGTAAGGAATTTGTCTCAACAATGCCAAGACCATGCAAGAACCCAGCAAAAGAGACAATACGACAAGAATTCTAAGCTAAATAAATTTGAAGAGGGCCAACGAGTATACCTTCACGTGCCCCAAGTGAAAAAAGGAAGAGTGAAGAAGTTGTCTAGACCATGGAAAGGTCCATACACAATTGTCAAGGTTATATCAGATTTGAATGTCGTACTCCGAATTAAAAGGAAGAATGTAACTGTACATGTGAATCGAGTAAAACCTGTCACCGAGTTTAAGTTGCAAGAACAAGGAAGTAGCCAAAATGATCCAAAAGCTGCTCAGGTAGCAGAAGAAGAAGAACAGGAAGAAATCATTGAAGAGACCGAAGACCATGAAGAGGCATTCAATAGAGTAGCCGGACAAAATGAAGAACAAGACAGGAGAGAACCAAGCCCAGGAACCGCAGAAGAGCGACCAGGCCCTTTTAGATCCATAAGAGATAGAAGAAAAACCGTGTAGATTCAAAGACTATGAAGTTTATTAAATAATAGAATGTATATACATATTGTTATGACAGTGAACGTGTATTGCATCGTTTATTTAGTAGTTAAAAGTAAACGCAATGTATTGAATTAATTATGTATTGTTTGTTATTTGAGGATGTTATATGATACACTAAAATATTCCTCGTTAGTATGTTATGCTTCTTGTCTGATGTGTAAGTAAAAGATGTTTTAGAGTACCACGTACAAAGTAGAATGCAATAGTTACTCCGAATTGAATGGGTTGTATGCGTGAGTATGAATGTTGTATGACTGTGAAACGAATGTTGATGAATGGGTATGCAAGGTGTGTGAATAAAAAGCCAAATTAAAGGATCCAAACAATTCAAATGTGTGATTGAGTACACTATAAGGAAAGAAGTTATATCTACGCAGGTTAAGATAAGAAACATAAGATCAAGCTGTACGTAATAAAATAAATTCGAATAAGTCAGGATATTCATGAAGTAAACAATTATTAGGATCTAAATGATGATTTCAGGAATACTTGTACTCCTTTGTCGAGACAGGAATGGCAGAGAAAGAAATGACACAGGGAATCGTTTTCAAGAAACTTCATGACACAATTATTTCCGAGGATGAATGGAAGATTGTATTAGATTTTAATATGATAGAAATAAGAGACGAACTTGAGTCACTTAAGACATGTGCACAGACTTAGTTTATTATACGAACACTAGTGTAAATGTGTGGGATGAGGACTTTGCTTTCGAATATAGTAGAATTAAGACCGGGATAGACCAGTATGAATCCGATGTAAGTGACTTATTTAGACTTCTACCTACAGAACGCTCCAAGCGAGGACTAGTTGATGCAGGAGGATATGCATTGAAATGGTTGTTTGGTGTGCCCCACTAGCGAAGATATGGAACAAGTTAATAGTAAAGTTGAAGAGATAAAAAAGATTAGCGGATCACTGTTGAGTTTCTAGAGAAAACCAAATCACCTTATGAAAGACATGAATGAAAAGATGGTAACAAATACTAAAGCCATATCAGAGATAATGACTAAACTTACTCATTCAAATAGCAAATGTTAATCACTTCACTCCAAGGATTCGAACAAGAAAACATTATGCTACATCGTTCATTAACAAAACATTTAAAAATCTGTCAGTCTAGCACGTCATTTAGGTCAAACCATAGATGAAGCAAAGTTAAGAATTGTTGAGTTTAGGCAAGCTTTAGAATTAGTAAACACAGGTAAAATAAGCAGCAAATTACTACCACCCCATGAGTTTGTAAACATATTGCTTGACATAGGAAAAGTCATACCTCGTCATTTGAAACTAATTATACCAGTTAATGAAGAGGACGTATTTATGTATTACACCTTTTGCACTGCTCATGCTTTAGCCACCAAGACAGGAATTAGATTTGATCGTAACTGTACCTTTAAGTTCGCAAGACAGACGTCTTGAACTTTATAAAGTAGAAGTTATTCCATTGTACCAAACAAACCTTCAACATTGGTTAAAATGAATGTACAAGTTGATTATTTGTTGATCTCCAAAGAGAGACAGTATTATGCACCTATCGATTTTAACACACTAAGTCAGTGTAGACTAAGTCATTTTTATTTGTGTCCTAACTCTATAAATGTATTGCATCATAGCGTTAATGATTGTATATTCGCTCTATTTCATGGATCTAACCTAGTCACAGAAAAATGTTCACGAACCTTAACCATAAATGTAACTTCACCTGTATGGATCCAAAACGGCAATGATTGGATCTATAGCCTAAAGGAACCATATAAAGTCATACTTAACTGTATGAGGAGTTCTGATGGAGAAAACTCAGTTATCTCTCCACCACATCTAGGTTATTTAGAATTAACTTTAAACAAGTCTGGAATATTAAAACAGGCTTCAAGTTGCGCTATCTTTGGTAAATATAATAAGTTATTCTCGAGGACTCAAGGAAATATAAAATATAAATTTGACATTAACCATTTGCACATCCCAAAGATTAACCTGTTGCTATCTCACGAAGAAAATCTAATCTTTAAAAACAGTAGCTTGTTATTTGAAACAATGCAAAAAAGTCAAGGACAATCTTAAAGATAATCACATAGAACTAGACCTTAACAAGCTTTTAAATGATACACATGTTTTGTACCCTAGTATCAAAGAAAGTATAGAAACCCCACTGAACTATTTCTACATTATCATAGTTTCAATGTTTTATTTTGTTCATTTTGAATAGTGTACTTTGCGTAGTTTTTGTTTTGTCACAGGAAAATGCCAACCTGTGCGAGGATGTCCTCAGTTGCTGAGCGGCAAGCCCCAACCATTCGAGTAGAACATGGAACTCCGCTCGCAGAAATTATTCAGGAGTCTTCCTTTGTTCAATTCAATACACCCAAGCCCGCCTTGAAGTACGGTATTGTGAAATTCATTGTAGTGCTGAACCAGTCAGGTCAGTGTTGCAAAGACTATATTTGTTATAAATATGTGGGGACTTGCCAAGCTCAAGAAATGTAATGTAGTTAGGAGGACATATATCTTAAAGTGATTGTCAATGTCAATTAGAATTAAATTGTAGATTATAAGAACTTACGCAGCCTAAAATACTATTTTGTCCTTTTAAGTTGTGAAAAAATGATGTAATGTAAAATGTTATCCTATACATTTTTTTTTTTGAAGTATTGTAAATGTTTGTTATATTCTGAGAATCTAAGATGTATCACCATGAAAATTCTGTATGATCCATCTTTCCTGAAAGGGAGAGTGATTGTAGCGCGCACCGCACACTACTATTTTAATATAGTAAATTTTTAGATGGTATTTTAGTAATTACACAGTGTGTAAATTAACTGACTAACCCAAGTCCCTTTAACCGCGTGATGTGAGGTGACTGGCCGTGCTGAGGAAATGCAAGGGTCAGCACTCGTCAGCACGGGTCGGCAGTCGAGTTGAGGGCTCGGAGGTAGGCGGAGGGATTGGCAATGTAGAGTGTGTGAAGTAAGTTTATTTTGGTTGAGTGAGATGCGAACACACCGGTACACATATAGTAGTTTGGGTGCGCCTACGAGTGTTTTAGTGCATTTTGAATATAGATTGGACTCAAACAAAGGAGAAACGTGAGTAATTATTTCAAGACCCTTCTCAACCACTATTCTAAATTTCCCTACGAGCTAGGGTGGTGGGCAGCAAAAACGCTATCCCTTTTATTAACCATGAGCCTCTCTGGCTAATATCGGAGGCTTACACTACCTGTACCCAGTACTTCAGTAACTGAGTAGGGGAGACCGGGGCAGGTTTTCGCACGGGGCACGTTTTCGAATGGGCTTTAATTCCTAAACCAGCCGCTAGAGCGCAACACCAATCCAGCGTCGTATGATGGCCACGCCCCCTAGTGGCAGTTCTGTTAGTTTCACGTTGATGGACGCACGCACTGTTGAGCAAAGCCAACTTTTTGTTGTTCTTCGAACAGGTGAGTAAGTTTTTATGTTATGTTTTAAAAGTTAAAAATCACACGTTTTCTTTAATTTGAAACAATGTGAATGATATATTTCGATAAAGCGCTTTCTTCTGTGTCTTATGATATAGATATTGGATAAAGAAACACTTGTTTTAAACCAAATTAGGTTAGTTTTAAATCTAAAATATGGCGACGGGGCAAGTTTTCGAATACTAGCCGGCAAGTTTTCGCTATCGAAAACCTGCCCCGTCTTTTCCAAATATAATTCATGCTAAATTTACTCATTGATTTTCACTTAAAGTCATAAATATGTATTGAAAGAAGATTTAAAACAGTGAAAATGCATTGTATATTAACAATTTGGCAGTAAAATGGGTTATAAATAGTAATTTAAAAATTCTCTTCATATTTAATCAAATTTCCTCAGTTTTTTTTTAGGGTAGGCCTAAATATAATTAATTTAACGATTTCCATTCTTCATTTCAGTTTCATCATGGTTCGCAATTACGTGAGAAAGACAGGAAGAGGGAAGTATGAAATTGAGACAATGGAGAGAGCGGTAAAAGAAGTGAGGGGAGGGAGAAGTATGAGAAGCGTAGCTGCAGAATTTGGATTGTGTGATAGAACACTAGCAAACTATTGCAAGAAATTGTCCCGCTGCACCAGGTTCTACTGATCCCCTCAAATGAAGCGGTGATTATTCAACCAAATCCTATTATATCTACTACAGTAAACAATGATCTGGTGATTCCTGACACATCTACTCGTGATCCGGCGATTCCTGGCACTTCTACCCATGATTTGGCAATTCCTGGCCCATCTACTCGTGAATCCAGTGATTCCTGCACTTCTACCCATGATTTGGCAATTCCTGGCCCATCTGTTCGTGATCCGGCGATTCCTGGTGCTTCTACTGAAGGTACTGCTGCAACAAGCCAGTCAGCTCAACCATGGTCGCAGTTTGGCTACGCACGGAACTGGAAGGTAAGATTCCTTATGCAGTAGCCTATATTTTAACAACGCTATATCTTTATCATAGAGCCTATTAAATTTTTTACTAGGTTAAGAACTTAGGGATTTCACTGGGCAAGTTTATTTCTCGCATTATAGAAGAGAAATAAACTAATTGTTGCGTTGGTTTTTGTCTGTCCAGGTGTTTGAGCCATTCCAAGAACAAATGCTGGCTGAGTATTTGCTCAAGGCATCCTGATATATACTTTGGATTAACGCCTAAGGAAGTTAGACGATTTGCGTACACTTACGCTGTAGCATGTAATTGCAAAATACCCCCAAGCTGGTCAGAAAATGAAATGGCCGGCCTGACTGGTTCACCTCATTCATGAAGAGAAATATAAAACACTTTCCATCAGAACTCTCAAGCAACTAGTATGTCCCGGGCAACAAGTTTCAACCGGACGAACGTTGACACTGTTTTTCAGGAACCTAACCACTGTCCTCCAACGATTTCAGTATGGGCCTAATGATATATGGAACGTTGACGAGACTGGCGTCACAACCGTTCAACGACCAGATAGAATTGTAGCGCGGGCGTGGATTTAGGCAAATAGGGAAACTAACTTCCGCTGAACGAGGAAATCTCGTCACAATTGCGTTTGCAGTGAATGCAGCAGGCAATAGTATTCCCCCGTTCTTCGTATTTCCTAGAGTAAGATACCATGATCACTTCATCCGTGACGGGCCTCCTGGTTGCGAAGGCGATTCAAATCCTTCTGGATGGATGAAGGAAGCCAATTTCCTGAAAATTTGCCAAAACATTTTGTCTCTCAGGCCAGATGCTCCAAGGAAAAAACCTTGCATTCTATTGCTAGACAATCATGAATCGCACTTATCAGCCGACGTCTTAGATTTATTTTAAAGACAACGGTGTGACCTTACTCTCATTCCCCCCTACTGCAGCCACAAGCTTCAACCTTTGGACCGTTCTGTGTATGGACCTCTTAAAAAAATACATCAACACTGCGTGTGATGCTTGGATTTGTACAAACAAAAGACCTATGGGGATATATGATATACCATCCATTTTGAAATCGGCAGCACCTCTGGCGTTAACACCAACTAACATTATGGCTGGATTCAGAGTGTCAGGTATTTTTCCTTTGAATCCATTGATCTTCACGGATTCTGATTTCATGCCGAGCTACTTTATGACAGGAGCCTGCTCCAGCTGGAAACAATCCCTCCTCAGAACCAATTTGGACCAATCGTCTGAGAATCCTCCAGCACCAAGCTGTCTATCACAAGTAGCTTCTTGCCCTTCACCAGAGGATGTGAGGCCCCTCGAAAAAGCAGGGCCACGAAAAGAAACCACAAAGGGACGGAAGAAAAGGAAGTCGAGTATTTTAACCGACACCCCCAGTTAAAGAACAGCTGCGACTTGAACAAGAAATGGCCAAGCAAAAACGTATCAAACTAGAAAAAACACAACAAAGCAAAGGAACTACAAATTTAAAGTCTGTCAAGAAGGGCCTTTTCAAAAATAAATCAGCTAATGCTGAAAAAGCAAGTAGACCTTCCACCAAGAAGAAATCAACCTCACGTCAGAATTTGTCAGATGATGAAGAAGAGACTGACTCCGTCTGCATCTATTGCTTGGAAAAATACAGCAATTCGAAATCAAGTGAGCAGTGGATACAGTGCACCCGCTGCAAACGATGGGCACACGAAGATTGCCATTAAAGGGATTCTGCGTATTTTGTTTGCCTCAACTGCGACAGTGACGATGATGCCGAATTTTGCTAAGATTAGTTGTTATGAAAACAAAAACAATGTCATTTTTCATTAATTTATACGAGTGTGTTAAAAAAATGTGTGTTATTTTCCTTACAGATGTATTTTAATGCATGCGAAAACTTGCCCCAGGGTAATAAAATGCTGTGCGAAAACATGCCCCGGGTACGGGGCACGTTTTCGCACATGACTTACTTTTACTTTTTGGTTTTTTTATTAAAAAATAGTTCATATTTCATCAAAGAAAATACTCTCTAATTGTAGCTGAAATACCACTGAGTGTAATGGTATGTCTTGGTTTGTTGTAGGTTAGGTTTAAGGAAAAAAATACAAAAAATTAAGACATATAAATGCGAAAAACCTGCCCCCGGTCTCCCCTACAAAATGTATTCATACTGATTTAGACTCATACATTACAGAGTGCTTCTAAAATGGTACGGGTTTGCTCAATTTAATATGTGCTTAAGATTAAACGTTTTAATTAGTGATTTACAAAATTAAATGCTCAAGATGATGATTAAGCTCCATAATGTGACCATAAAGCTCCATTTACAAGTGACACCATCAAAGTAGATCTTAAGTAACAACTACAGAAGCTAATAGTTACTTTTTTGGGGTAAAATGAGAACTTGGCAGAGTTATAAATTTGATTTTATGGTTATTTAATTGAATATTTGATTAGAGTAGTAGAAATATTTTTAAATCATCTCATTTCTTTTCTACACATTGATTCTTAGGGTTCTAACAAACGATGACACCAACCTGTGACAGATAAATCAAGTATGAACGTTTATAAAAATTTATATTGATTGGCATTAAATGGTGACATCAACTTGACATAATATCTTCAAAATAAATTATAGTGACCAATGCGTAAAATCTTACCTTGACATTGACCACTTTAACATGCTGTAAATCCAGCAGAGGAGTGAGCTGAGGGGCCTGGACTGTGTGACCGCCAGGGTCAACAACACCAATAGAGGCATTGGATCCAGACACAGACACAGTGAACTCCTTGAGTGTCTCATCAATAGGCAGAGGAAGTTCTGAACCACTCTTTGCTGCAGGCCTCTCTACTGACAGCAAGTTCACTTTCCGAGATTGTAGTGACACTCTGACAAAACTGAGGACCTATACAAATTTTATTTAGTTTGAAAATTCATATTTGTAAAGAAAATTGCTGTAATAATAAAAAATTACTAATAAGCTTTAAGCTGTTTCTATTATAATATTACAATATACAGTATATACATACACTACACAATGTATAGTGTATACATACACGTAAGCAAAATATGCCTTTAATTTTTAAAAGTTTCATATATCATATAATTGATAGCACAATTCTTTAATTAGATGTGGTTGAATCCAAGCTCATTGTTACTACAATCACATAGTTCAATAAGTGAGTGTTATATTTACTTGTTGTTATATAAAATAAATTTGTGAGTTAATATCAGTACATGTTTGATAATAATTTAGACTGATTACATGAAAATATTGCACTTATTTAGATCACTAATTTAGATCACTTATTTAAAGCATAATTAAAATATTACAAAAAAATTATTTCATAAATTATATTATACTATAAAAAATTATTTCAATTGATTGAAGATGGCACACCACAACAAGACCAAAATATGTTATGAGTTTAATAATTGCATAAGGAGTGTTTACACATAATGTTGCAGAATAATTGCACAACACTTATGTCTATAACCCCTTCCCAAGCCCAGCCCAGATACCCTAAGATCACATAGATTTTTTTAAATCTATGAGATAAGATAATAACTGGTAAAATAAGTCAAACCCCCTTCACTAAATTCTTTATGTTCATCACTTCATTTAGTATGCATTATCTCATGCAATAGATGCAATTTTAACAAATAATACAGAATTTTTGTAAACATAACTAGATATAAATGTACATTATTAGTACAATACTATTTTTATACAAACTTTAGTGTTGATATTTGTGCAGATTTAGAAACCAACAACTTATTTAATGATTAAAATAAAATAATAGAGAGTTCCAAAGTTATTAATACCATGTTACAGGATATAAAAGTTTCAACTAATAAACTTACTTTCTGATCAAGAAATATAATAAATATGGCAATTTTAATTTAAAGTTATACCAAATACCTTTAACATACTGTAATTAAAACATATTATGTATATACAGTTACTGTAACATGATATTTAAAATGACTTATAATTGTATGAAAAGTTCTAAATATATTTTTAATCTATTTGCATCAACTAGAATCTATATATTCTATTCTATATATTCTACTGCAATTTTCTTGACGCTTTCAAAAATTTATTATTTGATTTTGAAATGTATTCATAGTTTTTGTTATAGCAAATGCAAATATAGATTGCTTTTAATTTGATCACTAATCTAAAAATGTTTAGGATGAAGAAATGATGTCTTTTAAAGAATGCCCATACTTACTTCATCGACATCAGTCTTATTCAGATGGTACACCTGGCCAGAGCTGGTTGCTGCAATCTTGTGGTAAACCTGGTAACCAGGATGGGTCTGATCCCCACAGTCTCCAGTCATAACAAACACTACCTGTGAATTAGATTGACCCGGTCTTTCTTAACAATATAATAATAAACCATCATAACAAATTAACAAGACTATCATTAAAATCGGACTGCAATAAACTAAAAAATTATATACTTTAAACAATTTTGTAATAAGTTAATTTTTTATAAGACCAAAGCTCAATTTTCTTAGTCACATTTAACTAAATACCAATCTTTAAGGTTCCAAATCTCAAATACAAGAGTAATGGTTTCTAACGTGTTTTAAATATTTATTGTTATTAATTTAATAATAATGTGTTGTTAATTTTATAATTTAATTTTAAATTTTAATACAAAGAAAGCTAAATAAAAGAAAATATTTATAATATTTCAAATTCAAAAAATTGTGATAATTGTTAACACACACATAAACACAACCACATACACATATATAAACAATACAGGAAATTAAAAAAGTAGATACAAATGTAATTAAACAAATTACAAACCCTTACCTTTATAAAATAAACATTTATTTACTTTAGTTGTACGTGAGTGCAGATGCCAACAAAGATTCTAATTTGAAAATAGGCTTAATCATTGTTTTGTTTACATTACTTTTTTGTTAGCTCAGTGGACAAAACGTTTTAAAAATATAGTATTTGGGAAATGAATTTTTTTCTGTAGACAACTCAAGTTTAAACAGACATTCTGGGCCACCAGCATTTTAATCAGTTACACTAAAAGTTTTAAGGGGTTCAGACCCGCTTGTAAATTTGTATTAACTTTCTCGGAAACCAAACCCTTGCCTTCTTGGTTAGAAAGCCACAGCCTTAATCTTGTGCAATGGTGAAGGTCGAGATTAAGGTAGTTTATCATCATATTGATAAAAGACAATGTTTTGAAATTTCCGATCTCTGAAATCCTATGGTCTCTTTGAATGTATATCAAAACAACTTACAAACCCAAATAAACCAATGCAATATGAACTCTGGGCAATAAGACCACAGTGTATAAAATATTGTTGTTTCTAACATCAACCATCTATTGCTCTGGATAACCCCTTGAAACGTTAAATCACAGGGTCAAATGGGACCACTGTTACACCAGGTCTTTGTGAGCTACTGATCTCTATAAGTATCTCTACCTTAGGAATAACTGGTCTGCAATACAAGCAACTAGTTCTGTCAGAATAACCTGAGTGACTTCGTTCTCTAGCTTCTGATTTATAGCATTTGCCAACTTCTAAAATCTCCCAGTTAGAACTACTGTATAGAGAAATTTCTTGGCCTCTAAAATTCTGTCTTGAAGAACTTCCATCATCTATGAGCTCCCAGAATATAGAAGTTTACAGCTTATAGGAGATCTAGGCCTTAGGCAGCTCTTGGCACCTGTCTAGAGTTGGTATCTGTGAGAGTTTCCAACCTAGTGGAGGTTATGGTCTCTGGAAACCTTCAGCCTCTGAGAATCCCCAATTGACTGTATTTATCTTCTATATGTTGGGTTTCGTGGCCTTTGGAATATGACCTCTGAAAACTCTAAGTTCTAGACTCCTCCAGCGTCTATCACAATGTAGCCTATTAATATAAAATAGCTAAATATTGTTCTACAATGACGTACAAGTATCATTCAAAAAAGAAACCAAAGATTTTAAAAGTGTAAGAATTTTAAAGTAATGAGGAACATACTGAGCTGTGGTTCAAGCTGTAACTGTAGGCTCGATTCTGCTATGAATAGAAGTAAATCTAACAAATACAATAAAGACAATAGGAATAATGAATTAATACCAGGGATTTGTCTTACTTGTGATTGCTTTCGCTGTATCAGGGGCAAGATCTGTGATAGTAAATTGTAATCCTTAGATCGGGCATCAGTAAACACATAGATGTAGGAGTTAGGTTTACTCTGTTGTAACGCCTGTTGTACAGCTCCCACAGAGGCTTCTGGGCAGTCACCACCTCCATAGATCTGGATTTCATTGAGTCGCTGCATCAACAACTTATGGTCGGTAGTTTCAGTTACGGGTCCTATCACTGGAACAAAAGACAAATTTTATACACATGAAACGCTAAGTTGTAATGGTTGTAGTATGGCTGTTAAGGAGGATTCTGGGCAGTCACCACCTCCATAAATCTGGATCTCATTCAGTTGGATAGAAAACACCTACAAGAGAGAATTCAGTTGAGTGTACACATTAGATAATAATTTAACAGATGTTTCTGAATCCAGTTGAGAATATCTACTTTGCTAAATAATAGCTATAAGTACCTGACAATTTTAAAATACCTGTATTTTTTGGGTTTAAGGGATCTACTTTTCAATGTGGAAATACCCCCCAAATAAAACACCTGTACTAACTAAAAATGTTGAAGTTAAGTAGCAACCTCTTTTTGTTAAAGAGTGTATATATTTAAACCAATGGAAGAGGAAAAATTATAATTAAAAATGTGGAATTGGATGCAATTGAAAGACAAAATTAAGGACAATCCTAATTAAAAATTTGTCAACTTATTACTGTAATATTCTTATTCTCAAAAATACATAAAATTCATACTTTTAAAGAAATCTACTATCGATATGTCCCTACACTGCACAAGTGTAGTAAAAATCTATAGTATTTTCCAGGATATATAAATACAATATAGGTTCTTTACCACATTGACTGTGGTAGATGCAACTATCCTAAACATGTATTCCGGCTATCCTAAACTCAGTACATGACTTGAATTTCAGTAAAGGTGTTAAAGCGTTATTTGGTGATATTTCGGCTCTGGAATTCAACCTATCTTTGCTGTACTGATATGCTCTTTAGTAAAATTTGTCCAATTTACACCAAATATTTTAAAAATTCAATTTTCACCTCCCTAATTTATATATGGGGTTTCGGATAGGGTACGATAAGCGGACACGGTTTTTATATTGATATTGAAAAACGATATTACCTAATAATTATAACTATCGATATAATAAACCCATACTGATTTTTTAGCAATAACTAACTTGTATCAACTTTAAACAATTTTTCATATAGTAAAGGTATTGTCTTTTATAGATAAAACACAATCGAAAATGGATGAGGACAGTGAAACGAAGTTTAAAAAGTGGAATATCAGCCGACCTGCTTACAGATCATCATTGTAGGTATTTGTACAGAATAAAGTATGGTTTTCTAGAGAGGATGCTTTCAACAACTGCTTAAAATCTGTTAATCATTGCTACCAAGGATAAAACATAAATAGGTACACATATTTTTTCGTATTTTCTGTTGTAAATGTTTGTTATGTTATCATTTTTTTATTTGAGTTTTTCCTCATGAATGAATGTGTGTGTGTTGATATGATTGATAGACTAGTATTCGATAAATGAATAGTATTGGTGATCATACTAATCAATATAAAAACCGGGGCCCCTCTCATACTCTGCCCGTATATAAATACATTATTTATTTAAATTTATTGCATCCCAAAACATAAGTCATGTTTGACAGGAACTTCTGAACCTAATACAAATTTTTGAAGATGAAAGCGTGTTATTTTATGACACTGTTGTAACAAAGTTGAGAGAATGTTTACATGACAGTTCAAGTATTTAAAGCTGGCTATGACACCTTGCTCAAATGAGATATTAATATGAGGTGTTTTTTTACAAGAAGGACATTTTTAACACAGCAGAAAAATAATAATAAATTATTCATTTACAGGACGTTTGTAGAACCTTTTGATATTATTAGCTATAATAAGTAGTAAAATCTATCAAACAGAATGGTGTTAGAACATACCTGGTTGTAAATCTAACATACTCTTGTGGATGTGTATATATGAAACAATTAATTTTATCGATAGGCCTATAAATACATAATAAGTGTGGTTGGTTTCACAAAACCGAGGAGGCCGATTACATTAAAATTCTTAACTCTGATAGAACATCAACATTCCGAATATTATATACGCTCCGTTGTCGTCCGTTGACTACAGATATCAGCTGGTTATTAAAAAAGACAAGGAGCTACAACCAGCTGACTATGGGCTGTGAAGTACTGAGGCGCGAACAGTTCCCTGTGTAGAAAAGATGGGCCAAGCGACAGAACGCGCGGGAAAGCTCTACTAGCCATCCATAAAACACTAACCTCACTTACGCGCTGTGATTGATTTAAGACAACTGAACTACCGGAACAAAGTATATTTGAATATAAATTTACTTGTGATCAAAACAGACTATTATTGTTAATATTATTTACGTACAAATTTTTCTCCTAACAATATTTACAACATTTAAATTAGACATCATAATCAACAAATAAATAAACTATAAACCATAATTGTTATAAACTGCAGAATCTCAGGAAATATTGTAATACAAATATTAATATATTTAAACTAATGATAAAACACATACTTATTATATTCCAATTTCGATTTTTTTATTGAAGTTCCTCGATACATCTCATGTTTTCACCGTCAGAACCAACCTCAGCTGAGTCCGAGTCACTCACTACTCAGGGATATAACAAACAATTCCACAAGATCGTCGATGTTGCCTTCTTTGGTAAAATATAAGTTCTCGACCCTCTTAACATGAGCACATTTGTTTACACAATCAAAAAAATCCTCATGCTGAATATTTTCTCTTCTAAAATGTTCTTGACTTGGGAAAAATTGCTGTTTATGTTTCTGAAGGTGACATGAGCTGAATGTCAGCCCATATTAACTCGATAAGATTAACGTCGCGATGATAGAGGGCTGTCTTACAATATAATGGTCATCTTTTGTACAGTGTCATCCAATAGATAGCTGTATAATCTAGGTTTATGTAAGAACACTATAAGGGATGTTATTTTTTCCAGCCAATCTTTAAGATCTTGTTTTTTGCTTTTTGAAGTTGGTGCTTTTTTCCACTTGAAAATTATGATATGAAGCAACACCTATTGCAATCACACTTCTAGGTTCTAAATTAGGCAAGAGTTTCACATTTGCCCATTTCATAACCATTTCGGTGTTGGCATTGTTGCGGTAGTCCCGCGAATTTTGTGTTGTCTTCCACATGTCAGGGCATTAGGAAAATCCTATTTCCTCCTCCGGCGTGGATGATAACCAGCCTCTCCCCTTTTGATATGAAACCACGATTGGGTTTTAATATGGGTAGAATTAATGTATTTTGCGGTTATATAGATAATAGGTCGGCCTTCGTCCAGAACACGCATTATTATTTAATTTCGCGTAATATAGGTTAATGAAATAAGCAATTCTTCTATCACGTATTTCTGCGATTCCTATTACAACTTTTTTTCTGCACTTAAACCCAAAATACTCGTATTTAAAAATACGTTTTAAACTAATCTTCTTTCCTCCAAAGTTAATATTTTTACGAATTTCGTTTACAAATGGGTAACGAAAAACGCAGAAGGGATGGGCTCTAACGAAAAACCCAATGTTCTTGGAAAAGACGCCCCTCTTCTCCGCTTGACAATCAGGCGGCCGGCCGGCCCGCTACAACAGATCCCCTTATCTGTAGCTAGAAGCTCAACTGGTACGATGAGACCCGAATTCGTACGGCTGTGCAAGCCCGGAAGTTTATTTGTATTCTTTCTCTGTGTTGTACCTTGTTGAACAGTTTAGATTGGTATCTCGACACTGAGGTGGGATATTGAAATGTGGCGTTCTACAGTACTTCGAACCTAATTTATTCAGAGAGATGCGGATTTCCAACTAAATCTCTCCAGCTAAATTAATTATAAACGTTATTTTAGCGTGCCTAGTGTAATCGCTGCCTTAGACAGTTTTAACATCCGTGGCTTTATAAAAGAGAAGAGAATTTGCATAAACCGGGGAATGTGTGGTAGAAATTTATTCGGTATATTAATTAGCTTTACCGAAGGTACACGTACACAGAGCTGTCATACTAACCCTTTTGTCTAGAATTGAGTAATATATTTTAATATTATAGTAATAACCTCATTTTTATGATTTAAATTTAAAATTATATGTATGTTTTGGCATAATCCACTCATTGTAACATTTAAATTTAATACATTAATGTATTTATTTGTTCGCCTTATGATAGCACGTAATCGTAACGTTTCACGGCAAAAGATTTTAGCAATGGAACAATATTTGATTATGAGATATCGACTGCAATGTTTTGTTATAGGCTTATTTCAGCGTTTACCAAACCTTTTGGTCTCAAGGCTCCCTTTTAGGTTTATACACTTTTCCGCTGCTCTCTACCCCCTGAGCTCATTTCAGTAGAGTCGACAAAGAATAAAAATAAATTATTGTGACTATAATTCCCATAATATTCATTAAAATCGGTAAAATATTTCCCGTTACGCCTAATGTAAATTAACCATTATAAAAATATAAAATAAAAATAATGTTTATATAAATTAGCTATGTAAAACTATGTACATGTATGTATTCACTATTACTGATTTAAAAGAAGAATACTATTATTATATTGATTTTAGACTTGGTGTGAAGCAAGTAAATATGCAGAGGAAATTAAGTAAAGTACAAAGCGTTTAACATTTTAAATATTGTTTTAATATAATTCAATGATTGTTTCATAGAAAATACAGTTTAGCTAATCAGATTATATCTACTCAAATTAATCAGGGTTAGTAGTATTTGTTTAAAATTTCACACTAGCCAATCGGCCATATTTAAAATAAAAGTCTATGTGAAGGAAGAGATTTTTTTATTTAATCAAAATCTGGACCCATGTTCGAATCTGTAACACGTATTTTTTTCTCAATTTGTAAGTTTTTAAGTTTAATTTGATGACTGTACAGCTGTGAAGCCCGCCTCATAAAGATATGAAGTAGCAAAGGGTATGTCTACACAAGCAACGCTCTTCTAGCAGGTTAATTTTTTCGAAATTACACCAAAACTCTAGCAAATAATTCGTTTTGAATCCAGTCTTTAACGAAGTATCTGTTTTTAATTCGACCAGTTATTCATTATCTTCAACGTTTCGATGTATTTCTTTGTTAAATGGATTTGATACCTACATAACAGAGTTGACATCAATTAACCGTTTCAAGGCTGAAAATCTATAGTATTCACCTTTAGCCATGATAACCTTCCGCAAATCGAGTTTCTTTTTAAAAACCTTCCACTTTGTCTGTCAGGTTTAAGATGTTTGTGTTATTTTCTTGTAATTACATACTTAGTATGTTCAACTTTTCAAACAGTTCATTAAGAAAAGCTATCTTCGACTGAAAGTACTTACCAATAAATGTATCGGCGTTGACATGGTTTTTATCCTTCTGGTAAGCACATATTTCGTTCCTCAGCTCAAACACCCTCGAAAGTGGATTACCAAGAGACAACCAATAAGACTACTGTCGAATAAAACATAAGGATCAGATCCCGTATCTTTTTACTAGTTTAAAAATCTTACTTTTTAGGAATGTTTTTTATGTAGTTGATTTCACCCATAACAATGTTAAGTACATGGTGCAGTTCCTTAATGAGATGTTCAGCGGCTAATGCTTCTCTATGGATCATACAATGGGTTGAAATCGCTATGATCGCTTTCGCTCGAACGGACCTTGAAGCCTCTTTTTTCGACCCGCCATTGAACTACTACTACCCGTAGACTACTTATTACAACACGTTTTTGTCAGTCAATGTCATGCTTATTGGCCGCTCTTCATTAACAGATATTACAAACAGAAGCCAAGTACTGTACGTTTAACATTTCAAACAATATTCTGTGGGTAAATTATTACAACACGTTTTTGTCAGTCAATGTCATGCTCTTCATTAACAGATATTACAGACAGAAGCCAAGTACTGTACATTTAACATTTCAAACAATATTCTGTGGGTAAATTATTACAACACGTTTTTGTCAGTCAATGTCATGCTCTTCATTAACAGATATTACAGACAGAAGCCAAGTACTGTACGTTTAACATTTCAAACAATATTCTGTGGGTAAATTATTACAACACGTTTTTGTCAGTCAATGTCATGCTTATTGGCCGCTCTTCATTAACAGATATTACAGACAGAAGCCAAGTACTGTACATTTAACATTTCAAACAATATTCTGTGGGTAAATTATTACAACACGTTTTTGTCAGTCAATGTCATGCTCTTCATTAACAGATATTACAGACAGAAGCCAAGTACTGTACATTTAACATTTCAAACAATATTCTGTGGGTAAATTATTACAACACGTTTTTGTCAGTCAATGTCATGCTCTTCATTAACAGATATTACAGACAGAAGCCAAGTACTGTACATTTAACATTTCAAACAATATTCTGTGGGTAAATTATTACAACACGTTTTTGTCAGTCAATGTCATGCTCTTCATTAACAGATATTACAGACAGAAGCCAAGTACTGTACATTTAACATTTCAAACAATATTCTGTGGGTAAATTATTACAACACGTTTTTGTCAGTCAATGTCATGCTTATTGGCCGCTCTTCATTAACAGATATTACAGACAGAAGCCAAGTACTGTACATTTAACATTTCAAACAATATTCTGTGGGTAAATTATTACAACACGTTTTTGTCAGTCAATGTCATGCTTATTGGCCGCTCTTCATTAACAGATATTACAGACAGAAGCCAAGTACTGTACATTTAACATTTCAAACAATATTCTGTGGGTAAATTATTACAACACGTTTTTGTCAGTCAATGTCATGCTTATTGGCCGCTCTTCATTAACAGATATTACAGACAGAAGCCAAGTACTGTACATTTAACATTTCAAACAATATTCTGTGGGTAAATTATTACAACACGTTTTTGTCAGTCAATGTCATGCTTATTGGCCGCTCTTCATTAACAGATATTACAGACAGAAGCCAAGTACTGTACATTTAACATTTCAAACAATATTCTGTGGGTAAATTATTACAACACGTTTTTGTCAGTCAATGTCATGCTTATTGGCCGCTCTTCATTAACAGATATTACAGACAGAAGCCAAGTACTGTACATTTAACATTTCAAACAATATTCTGTGGGTAAATTATTACAACACGTTTTTGTCAGTCAATGTCATGCTTATTGGCCGCTCTTCATTAACAGATATTACAGACAGAAGCCAAGTACTGTACATTTAACATTTCAAACAATATTCTGTGGGTAAATTATTACAACACGTTTTTGTCAGTCAATGTCATGCTTATTGGCCGCTCTTCATTAACAGATATTACAGACAGAAGCCAAGTACTGTACATTTAACATTTCAAACAATATTCTGTGGGTAAATTATTACAACACGTTTTTGTCAGTCAATGTCATGCTTATTGGCCGCTCTTCATTAACAGATATTACAGACAGAAGCCAAGTACTGTACATTTAACATTTCAAACAATATTCTGTGGGTAAATTATTACAACACGTTTTTGTCAGTCAATGTCATGCTCTTCATTAACAGATATTACAGACAGAAGCCAAGTACTGTACATTTAACATTTCAAACAATATTCTGTGGGTAAATTATTACAACACGTTTTTGTCAGTCAATGTCATCTCTTCATTAATAGATATTACAGACAGAAGCCAAGTACTGTACATTTAACATTTCAAACAATATTCTGTGGGTAAATTATTACAACACGTTTTTGTCAGTCAATGTCATGCTTATTGGCCGCTCTTCATTAATAGATATTACAGACAGAAGCCAAGTACTGTACGTTTAACATTTCAAACAATATTCTGTGGGTAAATACAAATACTACAATATCACTTTATCGGCGATCATATAGTTGGAACAGAAAGAGATACAGTGGTAACAACTCATTGTAAAAGCTAGTATACATATATAATATTTCAGCATAATTTGTAGCCAACAAATTATATTTCCCACTCCTTTTCCAAATTATTTCAGTTTTTGTGTTTTTTTTTTTTTTTTTTTTTTTTTTTTTTTTTTTTTTTTTTTTTTTTTTTTGCTTTTTTAAGTTCTATCCAATCACTAAAAACTGGTGATAAAATTAGTCCAATTTTAATAACAAACATATTTGTAAATTGCTGTCACCGCGTATGAGTAGCAGATATTTATTTCTTGGTGCTTATATAATTTAATTCTGACAACAGTACAAAATCTTTTATTTGTATTTTGTTTAAACAGTTTTTTTTTTTTTTTTTTTGCTTCTTAAGAACTTTCTTATGACAGATTTTACATTTTTTGTAAGGCATCACAGTTTTAAAATGGCTCCCATTTCAAATCTAAAGATTCTTTATTGTTGCTCCACATAAGAAAGGTTTGACTACCTACGTGCAAAATTAAAACGTTTTAACACACATTATCGGGAAGTTACAAACTGCGCCAACTAACTATACCGAATATTTATAGACACATTTAAAATGTCTCTAAGCCTCCTTGTGCACAGGTAGAAAAAAGAGTTTATTTGAAGCCAAAGAAGCGATACGATGGATTTTATGTTCTAAAAAATAGCACGAACTAAGAAACAGACTCATTGTATGAAATAATCCTAAACTGACAATATATTATTTCAAATAAAATTGAGTGTTTTTCGGCTCAGATGTTATAGAATCTGATCATATACAATAATTTGTTATGCATCAAAATACAAATATAACATTGTAAGATTCAATTTACATTTATTTGTAATGATTGCTTAAGTGCTGTAATGCATTGATAAATAAATTGTTGGTGGTTCTTAATTATTTAATTTGTTGTTTTATAAAACATAAATAAGCAAATTGCGATAAAATTGGAGGTTATTTGTTTTGTGGCTACAACAAAAACAATGATTCATCATATTATTTTATTTTGCAAGCCGTGAATTTCTTTTCTGTTTCAGCATTACAGTGACCGTGGTCAACAAACTTGCTATATTATTGTTTATTACTAATACTGGGTGACAATAAATATAATTTAAAAAAGCCCACTTTGAGAACATTCATGAATTAAAAACCTTCAATGAATTAGAACGAAACTAAATTGAGACTTACACGGGTCGTGGAAAGGTACAAGGACGTAGTTCGATATCGGCCTGTCGGGTCGCTGCAGCATGGTCTCCATGATCTTGGCGGCACCATGTCGTACCTGCACCAGGTCGTCCCACATGGAGCCCGTCGTGTCGAACACGAAGGCTAGTGTAGAGCCATTCACGTCCTGAGGCCCCGCACTGGCACTGTCACTCTGGTACTCTTCTTGGCTAAGTAAACGCGTCAGCACACTCGCATCCACATCGCGTTTGTCCGTGGTTTTTCTCGTGGAATGGTTTGAACTGATATCACTAAGTTTTGTTTCAGATGTAAAGGTTTTCAAGTGACTACCATCATCTAATGGATGTTGGGGTTCTTCTGCGTTAATAACTCCATCATTTAGCATTCTATCTTGAATAGGTATTTCTTCAACCTTTTGATTCCAGTCATTATTTCCAGTTATTTTAGACCAAATTTCCTTGTCACTTAAATCTTTTAATGAGTCCACTGAAACATCACTTGGCCCCGGTTCCTTGTCATTGGCTATAGGTTCCGGTAAGTCTCTCCAAGGATTATCTCCTGCATCTTTCCCTAACAAGAAACTGACCAACCTGTTCCAGGATTCGTGCACTCTGGAGGAGTTGACATCCGAGTAGTAGAAGTATCCAGAAGGCACCAGGGAGGCCTCAGTCCACCATACACACACACACACTAGGAGGACCCACACACGCACACCCGTACCCATCTCTCTCCCGTCTGCGACTGGCTGATGACTTTTCAACCTCCGTTATCGGCTGCTGATAATGTCGTAGTTATCTCTTTCACTTCCGCATTACCCTCGGCTTCGCGTATCTCATCCTAATCCAAACAAACGGCTGAAATAACAATTCGATAAAGAACCAATTTCATAATATTCTGAAATTACTCGGCTTCGCCAAAGCTTGAAAATTCAAAACTGTTTCCAGGTAAATAACGCCGTTATACTGTTCCCACATAATCTATATCTATTAAGGCGCCGACCTTTATCACATATCTCATCATTATAGCGTTAAGGAAGATGTCTTGTTTTAATGATACAATTAATATGCGTCCAATCACATTTTTATTTATTTATTTACTTTGTGTAAAGTGTATACTTTTTGAATATTTAAACGAAGTACAACAAATTTCAAAATTTTTTTGAACCTATCAAAATATCGAAAAAAACTACAAACATTTGGTTGCGTATTGCTTATATAATTAAAATGATAAATTCACCATAATTCTATGACAATATAAAGTAGTAAGGGCCGCCAGTAGACCCGGCTCCAAATTTACCTTAACCTTCATCAGTCCAGTAGCTATATCCATATGGATACAGTTCCACGTACAGGGCGTACACAGGATATGGTCATTTGACTAATTAAAGTGGGCTGTGGCGGATTAACTGGATTTGGTTTACAAATTACCTTAACCTTAACTTTTTTGTATATTTAAATTGAATCAATTGCAATCACTCTCATGGTGGAAATTCCTGGATATATTTGGAATTTTCTCTGATCAAGGCCACAGAACCCTAAACCATCGGTCTGAAAATTTATATGTATGGGCTCATGTAATATGGCGCAAGCTTGTGAACACGATAACTGTCTTAATTTTAATGGATCCAGGTAATATTTATACAGTAGAGTCCCGTTAATCCGACCTAGTTGGGACCGAGCCCTATTCGGATTATGTGATTGTTCGGATTAGCCAGAATTACAGAAAAATACGGTTTTAAACTTGAGAATGGGTCTATTTTGTTATAGAATTATCAACATTGTTTATTAAAACATGTTTTCTGACTGTTGCATTGTATTTCTTGGCAAATAAACGTGTTTGCGAATACTAAGCACATTTACCGTATTTAGTGTGAGAGTTCTATTGTTAAGCAATGTGAGCGTACTGGATATTGTACGGGTCCACGCGTTCAATAGTTGTACGAAACTACGCGTCATCCAATAGACTCTCTTTAATGCGACAGAAGACAATAACTGAATTTATGTCTTTTAACAATTAATATTGTAATCAACAATAATATCAGTACTGTACGTCCAATTTTTGTTTGATTTCACTTCTTAATACAGTAATTTAACTCATACTTAACCTATAAGTTTCAATTTGGTACTGTATTTAACTTCATTATTTATGTACTGTACCGTACACAATTTGTCTTAATAAAATACTGTATGTCTATTTAATTAAAGTTTTCTTTGTTTATGTACGAAATGATACACCCATTTTCTTTTTTTATGTAACTAGTTCCTATAACTGTTCATTATCGTTATAAATAATTCCTCCTGGACCTGTTCGGATTAACCGACGTTCGGATTACACGTGTTCGGATTAGCGGGACTCCACTGTACTTAAACAGTATTTGAACAGAGTTTGTTATCCAGTCATAAATAAGAAAGTTTCATAACGGCCGCCACTCGCAATAATTTGTTAAAAAATGTTGATGGTTCCTAGTATTTGTGACGACTGCCACTACAGCATTGTCATAGTGTTGGGGGGGGGGGGGGGTGGTGAGGCGTGAGCTGAACGGTGTTGAGGAAATGCACCTCTCTGCGTGCCGCGCCTACAGATCAAGGAAAACTTAGGTATTTGAATTTTCTCTGTTTACACATAACTATATTCAACCAAATATGCCATATACTGTATGGCAGATATATTTATATTTCCCGTTAAAAAAACAGTAATATTAATAACTTACAATAATATTAAATAAATTAAATTGTATTAAATTGAATCAATCTAGATAAAAAGAAAAGTAGTTGTTTTCTAGATGAAAAGTTATTGTATTTTTATACAAGGATTGAGAACAAATGATTTAAGTTTGTTCTACATTGGATCACTGATAAAAAAACACCTAAAATATTAATAGTAAACTGAAACATTTTATTTAACAATCCATCTTACACAGTTTTGCGTTTTGAAAATAGTAGTATGGGTATACGAATACATTAAACATTGTTACACTAGTTACCATGTTTGGTAGCGTAAAGCAATTTAAAGATCGTTAAATTTATTTACTGTAAAGACAGACAATATTTTGTGACATGATCGAGTGATAGAACGCAACGTGATGCAGAATATCAGTAATTTGTATCCACGTATAAATATCAGTTGTATTGTGATGCAAAAAGTATGAAAAGTAGTATTACAGTATCTAATTTTTATCATATATGGCAGCCATCACGAACTGAAAATTAGTTTATTCTTGACTTTTACTCTAAATTGGTTTCCTTTGATATTGTGGAAGGTACATTTAAAATAGCTGAAGACACAAAACGGAGGACCGAGTGCTAACACGATTCAACAAACCGTTCGCTCCCTGACTACAATTTGAGGAAACAAGCGAGCGCAGTCTGTCCGTACCATATCATTTGACATTTAACTATTTGACATGTAGGTAACTATATGCATTTACATGCAGTTACAAAACTATAAACCCAAAGAGAATTGTTGAAGGGACATCGAGTCCGTTTTGGTTAGGTATATAAATATGATTTGAAGTCTGAACCAAGGAAATATGATTATATAGAGAACAGGTATTGGAAGCATTAGCAAGAGCATATACTGTACTTTATCAGGTTTACAGATATTTATTCCTTCGAAGTATTAATACTGAGGTCACAGAAATAAGCGGGTCGGGTGGATCGCTAAGTAGACATTAATTTTCATTGGTTTGATAATTATATGTTGAAGATGGGAGCTTGTATTGGCTACTTATCACTTAACTTATTTACATTCAAACACATAAACCAACACTTTTGTGATGTGTCTGATGAAGATAGCCTCACAAAAATAAAAGTTTTAAATATTAGTTTATGTGTTTTAATGTAAATAAGTTGACATTAAATACAAAATTCTAAGAGATTGCGCATGGAATTCAACACAAACAAATTTATTATTTCGAAAATTACTTCAACTTACAAGGAATTTATAAAAACCAAACCCTGAAGCTAAAATGTGATAAATTTAAGAAATGTTTACATTGCACATAAGCTCATTTTAACATTTAGGCGACCAAGCGGTCTAAATGTAAGATGATTTACTATTCCTCATTTTAAATTTTACTAAAGGATGCGCTACGTCTATCACTCGGCGGGCTGGAAAATTTGATTTCTCCCTGCCTATTTGCCTATCTATCCGCATGATATCTCAAAAACGAATTGAGTTACAGAGCTACAAATTTGCACGAGGCTTCATTTCTATTTAGGCAACACTGGGTTTTATGATGGTGGATGTTAGGCTATCGGATTTGGACGAGGTTAGTGAACTTTTTACATTGGGCTTATGGGTAACTATTGTGGTAACGAGAGTAATTATTAAATTTATAAACAAACTGAATAAAATTATACGAGATTGTAACATGACATATTAGCACCACAACTGCCCCAACATAAACAAAATTATTTTGGGAACTTTGCGCGTAGACTTTTATTTTTAAATAGAAAAATAATAATAGAGTAGAAAGTCAATGTTGAAAAGTCGGTGACAAAAATTGATTTTAACGCATTCTTACGTCTTAGTACTCTCTCTAAGCTCACCGGAACTTTTAGTATCTGAACACAGCCATGCAACCTAACTTAAAAACAAAAATGTGAAAGTATCATGTGGTAAGAAATACCTACCGAGAACGATTTCATCTGTAGACATTAAACTTCCTTTCTACACGGATGAGAGGTATGATGGTGCATGTCTAACCATGGAATTTAGTATGCGTCACTGAAGCGTCATTAGTTTTCTTTTGTCTGCCGGGAACATTAAAAAATGTACCTTCTGTATGAGACATGAGAATTAAATGAGCTATATAATTGCGATTTTGCATGTAACCTCAGCGAAGCCTGATATGCGAGACGTGGTGTGTATACTCTTATACCTTGTTGTTATAACCTAATTTATGGACTTTGAGTTTTCTCTATTTAATTGTTAGTATTTTTTCTAATATAGGCTTATGAGTTTTATTATAGATTTGTGTATAATATTCGTTTATTCGTGGGGATCTCTATCGTGCATTACAATTTGTATTTTTTGGCACTTTTGAAACACAAGTGATTTAAAAATTAAAAATTTGTAAAATATTTACAAGCTGTTATTAATTGTTAGACAAATTTGATTTCACACTAGTTTGATTGTTTGATTTAGAGCTTTATTATGTTCTCTAAATCTTGATTTTAGAAATGTTTGACAATTCTAGTTCAACTTTAGTTTTTCACAAATTGAATATGTTGCGTTTGGTTTTGTCTCACTTGAGTTTTTATGTAGTTGACTGGTTTAAAATTAAACACTTTTATTAAGTTTTGTTTTTACCAAAATGTTTGGAAACATAACATTCATATATAGGCTAAAACATGTTTACATTTGAAAATTTCGAAAATCGAACACCAGACCTACGAATTTTAACACATTCTGTACTTAAAAATTTATGAAAATCCTATTAACCTGTTCTCAAGAGTTAATTTTTTGAGAGAAATGATTTAGTGACTATGTAACGATAATTTATTCTCTTAAAATTAAGTTGAGACACCTGATATGCAAAATTTTGTATATTACAGACGTAGTTAAATATTATAGGTAATTTTATGTAGTTCTGAACATTTTTGTAAGCTTTATAGTGGGAGAGGGAATATAGAATTATCCAATCTAGAATATTCAAATAATTTAAAATTATGAACCTCAAAAAGTGAAAAAACGCTGGAAGGGTTCTATTTGGTCTTACATTGTAGTCCTCGCATCAATCCCTGTCACTTTTGGTCAGAGATGCAATTTTGCGATTGTGCGTTGCGGTTGCAATGCCACTGTTTTACTTACGGTTCAGCATGTCAAGTTAAAAATATCAACGGGATGCTAATGAAGTAAGAATAAAACACGTAGACCGATTGGACTCGCATACTCTGCATGTGTGATGTGAAAGAATGAAAAATATGAATCATTTTAAACAACTTTTATTCTTGCACATTTGTTATATCACTGTGTAGGCTTTTAAAATGAGGACCACTCTGCTTTAGAAATACACGTTAACATTGAATATTTGTAAGTAAATATGTTTGCAAACATAATTTCGGATTAGTTGTAACTAAATCAAGCTCATAATTTTATAAGCAAACTAACACTGTAACCGTCTTTCGTGCGTGGTTGACATGAATTTGTATGGTGGTTATTGCAGGCTGAGATACAAAACTGGTGAAATAAGTTAACTCAAGGTAGTTGAAACGATGTTTATACGACAATGTTTACACAACAGAACTTTTTATAGAACAGAATTATATAAAATACTAGCTGACCGACCCGTCAGCCTTCGTACTGAATCAATCGATAAATAAAAAAGCTAAATTTTTGTATAAAATATACTTCAAACAAATAGTAGGAATTCGTAATTAATAAAAGAATACTCGAAATGAATGAGGTTTTATTATCATTTTCAATTAATTACACATGTTGCTTGAAAAATGGTCATGTCACAAATATTAGGATCTTATAAAATAAAGTTTGAAGTTCAACAGTTCTAATTTGAAACTTGCTTATATTATAATGAATATAACATCTTTATTTACCTACATTAAAAACAAAACTGTCAATCAAGTTTTATTATGTTTTCAATCAGGAATCATGAGGTTGCATAATAATTTGTCATGTCACAACGATTAAGTCCTTACAAAATAAAGTTTGCAAAACCGTTTACTATAAACTGGCTATACCACAAGCTTTAATTTGAAAATCTTTTACAATACAAATTAATATAATATCCTTATGTACATTAAATACTACACAGATAAAACATAAGCGGTCAAGTTATATTATTATGTTGCTTATCATGGTTTACATATATTTAAAAGCTACAAACTAGTTAAAAAAATAGTGTACTCTTTATGTTGCAAAAAAATGTCACGTCACAACAATTAGATACTTACAGTTCAAGGACTTCAGCTGTGCGGGTGACCTTGAGTGTGTGGTGATTGGCGGGATGGGTGGCGGGGTACCGTTACGCGCTGCGCCCCGAAAACATTTCCTATGACTCATGGGTAAACCCCTCATTTCAGGAATCGTATTGGCCCAAATGACTCATCGCACTCGCTAAAATCAGTCTGTTTTGTGACAGTGCTGAGTGTGGTGGTAGCTTGTGCTTCGCTTTTACCAATAAAGTCTGTTGAGTTAAAGTCGAAAATCAAAGGCAGAACTATAAATAGTAGGCTCGCGAAATTGTGAGTAATGTTTATACATTTATGAAGGAAGAGGCAGACCATCAAACTGTTAAAATGCCGTTGTCAAAGTCTCGCCAAAGAACTGCTGCAGCAACTGGAGTGTCAGAGCGACTTGTGACTCAAATAAACAGTGAACTTAAAAAGTTGAAGGTTAGTCACCTGTGTGAGGCAAGTTTTACTACGCCGAACAAAAACCGTCAACGACGTAGAACAGTTACTCATTTAGATGATTTCGATAAATGTGTAGTGAGAAGACTAGTGTACAATTTACATATTGAAGAACATCGAATACCGACTGCAAAACTATTGAGGGAGGCGCTAAGGGACAAAATAAATTTCCAGGGTTGTGAAAATTTACAGAGGGTTGTGAAAAAAAATCCGAGAGAAAAGAATAACATACTTGAGAGCGTTGAAAAATTACAGGGAGCAAGGACGCCCAATAATTTATTTAGACGAATCTTATATAACATTGTCTCACGTATCTAACCAAACTTGGTAGGATGGTTCAAATGAAGGGTTACACGTGCCGATTTCCAAGGGCGAGGGACTAATAATATCCATGCGGATGGAGAGAAAGGGTTCGTGCCCAATGCTTTTACCTGTTTGAAAGCAAGCAACCATAGTGGAGACTACCACGACAGCGTGGTAGTCAGATAAAAGCGACGATATGCTTTTACCTGAACTCTACAAACTTGTGCAGCTGTATAAACCAAGGCATGTCCTTGGACGAAACTGTTCAACTAGAGGGTCATGACATCATACGACTTCCGCCCTACCACCCAGACCTCAATCCCATTGAGTTAATTTGGGCCGAAGTCAAAAGTTATGTGGCTATGAGAAATACATCTTTCACTATGTCTCAAGCTAAAGCTCTATGCAAAGACAATATATCAAGTATGGGCGCAGAAGAGTGCTCAGTAAAGTGCAAGCACGTAGAGAAAATCGAAAGGGACTATGCAGCCGCAGAACCCCAGATTGACAATATTATAGAATCCCTTATTATATCAGTTGGTTCGGATACAGACAGCAGTGATAGTGACCCAGAAGAGGAGGATAATTATTTGAGTGGGATTGAAGAACTCCAATGAAAAACAATTATTGTAAGTAACATTAGTTATTATAAAATTATATTCTAGCATTTTAATTAACTACTCGTTAAATATTATTGAAGTGATTGTAAATTAAATAATGAGAGAATACCAAATAATAGCAATAATAGGACTTATCAGTTGTTATAGTGTTGTTTAACGTATTTTTGAAAATAACGTATGTGTTAATACTAATCGGCAAATCGAAATCGTGAGTTTAAAGTCGTTAAGGGCACTCCGAACTCCATTTAAACTCAATGTTAGTTATAATGCACATAACTTTTTTCTACTTGAGATATTGTTTTAATTTTTGTTTTGTTTTAAAGATTAACTTTTTATCTATTTCCTAACACAAGATTATTTTTTTACAAGTTCATGGGAATTTTTTTATTAAATTTACCTTATTAGTCTTTAAAATTTTCAAAAAATTGATTAAAAATATTTTTTTTATTTGGTACGTATAAATCATATTTATATATCCTTGTGTTAGGAACTTTATTTAGCAGTTTATAAAACTACAGTAAAAAATTTCAACAAGATATATTGAGTGGTTTCTGAGATATGTGTAGTGAAAGTTTAAAAAAGGTAACTTTTGGTAATTAAACAAAATAAGTTTTTTTTATAGCAGTTTTAATGTACAATAATACCTATTTAATGGCCACCAGCACTGTATGAGGGGTTGTCCTGGGGTTTCTAGCTCTGCATATTGGTCTTCCAAGTTTCTTTTAGCCATTGTTCTCTTGATTCTTATTTTCTTCTCGAGTTCATTCATCGCCTTGTCTGCTTCGTTGACTCGCTTTCGAATCGAAGAATTCCATTGTTTTCACAAAATGTTTTTCCAGCTTGAAGACCTAGATGTTCAAACACCTTTGCCTTGGAGACATATCCATTATTGAAAGTTAATACAGCTTCTGACACTCCAAAATTCAAAGTGGACAGTCCTACAAATGTTCTTTTCGAAATTCGTGACCCATATCAAATTTATTGAGTGATTCATTTGGGTTCTGCGACTTCCCTTTCAAACATTTATTTAGAAGAACAGGATCAGACAAAGACTTGAATATAGGCTTTATTTCAAGCATTATTGTTTCAGGTAGGTGAAAATGTTTTTGAATGATCATATGTGAGACCCAAAACCATAGCTTTCTTGTACTTGCACCAAGTGTCGTCTCCGGGGATGGGCAGAGTTCGTGCGTTGGTTTGTTGTTGTTAGACATTATATGGTAGAAGGTAGCCCATACAGCTTTCTGCATGTCTTTCTCACTTGTTGTATTCCTTCTTATTGCTAATCCATAAAAACAATTGAATCTTTTGAATTGCCAGGTCAGTGAGACGGTTTTTTTCCGGATAATGGTTTTCCCATCTGACAGTTTTTCCTTTATTCGATGATTTCAGTTTCCGTAACCTAGTTTCCCATGCGTTTTTGAATGTGACCAATGCATTCAAGTTTATTTATTTGTCACAATTCTCATAAGGTTTGCTATCAATTACTGACTTATAGGCAGCAGAATCACCATCACCCAGGTAATCTGTGTATCGAACGTTGTACTTTTGGATGGAACGATGGAACAAGGTAATGGCACCGTCAACTTCCATACCCCCCACTGGTCCCTATATAATTTGCAGAACACGTATCAAGGTGTTCATTTTCATTTCTCAAAGGACACTGGCAGTATTTTGACATAACATGAAAGTCCAGTACTTTACCTGTGTCGACGGATGTGAGAGTCATAACACCATTCAATGACGTAAACCCTCTCTTTTTGCCACGTCCCATCTAGGGCGACACATAGATCTCGATTCTGATTTACTTCAACAGCTTCTTCAACTGAACAAGCCATTGACTCTTCACATAAAGTTGTAACATGCTTCTCCAATAGCATTCTGATGTGAAGTAAACAGTGTGGGCGGAAGGGGAAGATTTAGAATTCCACAAAGGCTCTGTGCCGCCATGTAACCTTTACCGATTATTCGCAAGCCGTAAACCAGGCGCAAGTTTAATATCATAAAATGTTATAGGCTTAGGTGTATCACCTGACTTAGGCCTACTTACTACTGAAATCGTCTTACTATTAGTAAAAGATGTGTCAGATTGTTTACAATTTGTACAAAATAATCTAAATTTGGTGGCTAGCCCTACTATGTTTGTTTTGGTTATTTTTAGGCTATGGTGGCAAAACCTACATACTGCCAAAGCAGTGAGGGCATCAGATAGTTCATTTATGTCCACTATTTCATACTCCAATTTATCAGTTTTCTTTCCGATAATATTCAAAGTTCTTACCTAGCTTCAACCTAGACGAAGAAATAGGTGGAAGCCTAGGCCTACTTTGTTCATTATTCTCAACAACTAAGCTTTCATTAGGTTTTAGGTTTTCCAACGTTTTTCCTCTTCTTGTAACAACTTCTAAAAGACCCCACCTTTTTATTATTACCCATTATAATGGCTAATATGATATATTATAATATAACACTTCACATGAAACAGTTATACTTGTTGTATCTATACTTGTACTTCGCTTTTTCACTAAATGCAAAGAAATGAAGACAGCTTGTAATAGACAGAATAAGCCAACCTGGAAAGTAAAATATATCTCAGAAATAAGTAGAAGCATTGTGTATAGTGATGAAAACTTATGATGTCGTGAGAGAACTAGATTTTTTTGTTTCCATAGTAAGCGTACATCACCATATAATCAAATTGTTCAAAATGAAATAAAACAGCTACCTATATGTATTGTATATCATTTTAAAGGTAATATTTTAAAGGAATAAGAATCAATAAAAATCTAAAAATGTCAAAAAATTAATGTTTTCCATTTCACAGTACCCTTAAAGAGATTGTTGCGCCTTCATCTCAGCGACTAGCATGTAACCGCAAACCGCCACACAGATAGCGTTTGTTTGTTGAAAGGGTAGTATTAGTTCAATTTGATATTGACAGACACACATACACTTTGCTAATCAATTTAAAGCTTTCAGATAAACTATATTTTTTGTTTTGTTTTGTAGTGCGTAAATAAACTAAAATGACGGTTTTCTGACGCGCGAACACGCAACCTATAAGAAACTGAAGAGCGTAAGGGATCTGGTGGTGGGACCAATATGTGGAAACTTTACTTTACCTCCAGCACAACATAATCCAGTAGATTGACTATTGTATTTTAACGCATTACAATATTTATTATTCATTTTTATTTCCCCAATTGTTACCGATTTGTCGGCACAATAATCTATTGCCGGATCATAGTGGAATGCAGCTCGTTCCAGGATCACAGGAGCGATGTCAAAGTCAAATCTTTTATTGCCGTGTACAATATAATAATTATGTGGCAAAAGTCATAATACAACATTCAGACGTACAACTTTTACATTAATCCATACCACTCACTCGCTAATTCTCTCCACCGCCAACGCCAGTGTCAGTCTTCTAGATTGGAGGTCTGCCAACTATAATCCATAACTCGTCGACACTATAAAATGCTATAGATGCTAAAAAAGCGCTTCAGACGGTTTATTAACGCCTTGGGCGTTTGTGTTTTTCATGGAATCGGGCAATCTGTTGATGAAACGGACACCTGCCTGCGAGAGTAGGTGTTCATAAACCACCGTTCTGTGTCACCCACAATGGTAATTGTCTCTGCCTCTCGTTTCATATTCATGTACGTCTCGGCCCCTACTCAGGGCAAATTTTGACTTACAGAATAAAACTGCCTCCAAGATTTTAGGCTTATTATTAATTTTATATTCTAGTTGAAATTCCAATCAAAACTAACCCATACAAATAAAACTTTCTGCACGGAACATGACATTTGTAAAGTGAACTGGCTTACAAACACGAATAACAACAAACATTTACTATCACCTGTTTAAATTTATACATTATTATACACATAATATTGTCTTTTATGGTGATTAAAAACAAATGTTTACTATCCGCCAATTGGATAAGTCTATGAATGTATAAATAAATAAATAACTATATATATTATATATATATATATTATATATACATATATATTATATATACATATATATTATATATACATATATATATATTATATATATATATATATATATATATATATAATTTCAATAAACATTGAATCACAAAAAGTACTTGCTCCGCCGGGAGTCGAACCCGGATCTCTCACTTGCCGGGTGAATGTGCTACCATTACACCACAGAGCGCTTACTTTTTCCGATTCAATTATTTTGTATTTGGCCGTATCTGTCTCAAATGCGTTTAAATAAGCAAACTAACATATGATCGGAAGACCAAATACCTGTCAAACGACGTTTATTTACATTAAATTGTATAAATGGCAATAGCCTTATTTAATTTCAATAAACATTGAATCACAAAAAGTACTTGCTCCGCCGGGAGTCGAACCCGGATCTCTCACTTGCCGGGTGAATGTGCTACCATTACACCGCAGAGCGCTTACTTTTTCCGATTCAATTATTTTGTATTTGGCCGTATCTGTCTCAAATGCGTTTAAATAAGCAAACTAACATATGATCGGAAGACCAAATACCTGTCAAACGACTTTTATTTACATTAAATTGTATAAATGGCAATAGGCTTATTTAATTTCAATAAACATTGAATCACAAAAAGTACTTGCTCCGCCGGGAGTCGAACACGGATCTCTCACTTGCCGGGTGAATGTGCTACCATTACACCACACAGCGTTTACTTTTTCCGATTCAATTATTTTGTATTTGGCCGTATCTGTCTCAAATGCGTTTAAATAAGCAAACTAACATATGATCGGAAGACCAAATACCTGTCAAACAACTTGTATTTACATTGTATTGTATAAATGGCATTAGCCTTATTTAATTTCAATAAACATCGAATCACAAAAAGTACTTGCTCCGCCGGGAGTTATACAAATAAATCTAATAGTATCTCTCCCTAACTATAGTAGTAGTATAGTAGTACTATATGGTATAACTTTGCCTGTAAAAATAAAGAATTTTTCATTTCATTTCATTTTTTCATTTCTCTCTATGATACCCAATCACGTAAACATTCATGGACCGATTGTACTGAAATTTTACATGGACATCCTTAAAGTTCTTGGTTTTTACATATTCCTGGCTTATTCCTATTTCTAAAGACCTCTTCGGGCTAAGACTATTAAATGTAATCAACTGTGCTGTGTAAACATTGTTTTTTGACAACACAACTAAATGTTTATTTCATGTAAGCACTGTTTTAAAATTGTTTACATTTATAGACTTAACAGAATGGTGTAAGGTTGATAGTGACATTACTTCTTATTGCTACCTTTTCTGCAGTCGCTGTTGAGCGTAGAGTAAGGAAATATCCATGTATACAAATTAAAAGTTTTATAGTAAAAGTGTAATTTGAACTGTACGTTTGATCAAATATTAAGTATGCATTGCTTAGTCAGTTCTGTAGTGCAGATATCAAAGGAAAAGATACTATGTAAATGTTACTATAAATTTAATGACTGTTATAAAATCCATCTTGTTTGTCTTTTGACAGAAGTACGCTTCCCAGATCTGCTTAAGTATATATTATCTTTTTGATAAGGGCAACAAAACACACGCAGTTGTCCTCCAGAAACAGCTTGGACTGGAAGTAAATTAAAATGGTTGAAAGTATACGTTTTATGGCTGAATTAGGCTTTATATACGAGCCTATTCACATTCTAGATTCTCGGCACATTCTCGTACGTTCTAGATCTTGGCAACAATGCAATCTCAACATTGACGGAAATTCACTCGAATTAGAAGTGCTCATACATGTTCAAAGCCTACGAAAATTGCGTGTGGCCAAAAGACAGGCACCATTGGATTTTCATATTCTAGTATATACGTAAATGCTTATAACACCAGGTTTTACTGTAAGGTTCATAAACGTTTGACAGTGTTTTGGGCCTAAATTTACATGTTAACATTGAGCATCATATTTGCCCAAATTAAATGTCTAACATGTTAATGCATCTATCTTTAGGTTAATATTTTACGATTACAGCTAAATGTGAAATCTATATTTCTTCCGGTTAAGCCAGAATGGATACTATACAAATTCAAATAGGCCCGCCATGCTGCTCACCTAAAATATAAAGCAAATTCATTTGCCTTCGATCGGTTCTGGGGGTTGCATTAATTCCCTGTATTTCACCAAAATGATTTTTTTAGTTTTGACTATTATATGATAAATCGCGTCTAATGTCCAATAATCAATTGATATATATATATTTTTTTATATACGTTATATATATTTTTTATATACGTTATATATATATATATATATATATATATATTAATTGATAAATCAATTAATTGATATACGTTACGTATACATGTAACCGGGAACCCGTCATTCATTCAACAGGTCAAACGGGTCAAGAAATTTCAAACTGACTCTATTTATTTTATCAAACGGGCCATGTTAATATAATAACCTTTGAGAGATTTTGAGACTTTGCTCCATTTACTACTTCACAAGTCATTTTTGTTTGATTATTTTTTACGTAGTTATGGTGAACCGGAAATGTGAAATTCGTGGCAGTCTCGTGTATCCTTTATCTACCTTTATGGCCCATAGGTAGGCTATTAGGCTATACTTGTATATTTAAGAGGCGTTATTGGATGATTTTTTATAAGAACAAAAAGAGTTAGCCGAACAAATTATTTAAATATATGCTACATTTTAAGTTTTAAACTTCTCACGTTTGACAGTTTTCATCTTCTCATATATTTAAATTCGCAGCACGTTTTTGTATTTATAATTGTATGTAAATAGGTCTAGTTTCTGTTCTTCACGTGTTTCACAATTTTGAATTTTATTTTCTACACGGTGTCAACGAGAGCCTTTTACCTTTAAGCATTATTCTCTTATATTTTATTTGACGCTTTTTAATTCGAATAAAAGAAAGTTTTTACAAATATGTACCCCCATTTGACCATTTGAAGCAATGTATGGATGTTATTGGATTTTTCGTTAGAAATGGTTTATCCTTTGTTATTACATAAAGTAAAGTAAATCAATTCCACTGATCACACAGCTAAGCGAGCACTGTATCGGATGTTACTGAAGGACACCCAGGATATGAGTGATGAGTGTAGGCATAATCTTATCTCAACCCTACATCCTTCTCCGCTCCGGCATGCGGCCTTGCAGATTTCTTCCACTTTCAATCTCTCGTATTTTACTAGGGTAATCCATCAATGAAAATCCATACGGTTTCGAAGTACAAAACTACCTCTCTCAGGGGCTTTTGTTGTTGTGTCTACATACGACATTAGAAACGATTGGCTCGGTCAGCTAAACCAGAATCTTTTGGAAAGAAAAACTACAAAACATTCTGATAACAATTGGCACACGCCCAGAACTGAGTATATCAAAGTTGTATAACGTTATGTACTGAAAGTAATGCCACAGTTCCACTAAACGTGATTGACTGACAGCCGCCACCCAATCCAGATTTATTGCACAACTGATCTGCGTTTCTAATTGACCACATTTTATTCACTTGGGCGCTATAGGGAGTGTGTGTGATAGTTATAGACTGATTTTGGGGTGGCCGTTGACCTGTGGTCAATACTGTTTTACACAACCGACATAGATGTTTTTAATCCATGCAATTGAACATAAATTGGTGTAGAACGGAATCAATATCCAGGACTAAAATCGTGTTTTATTACACATTTCAACAATGCAAGCCTATAGACTATGAAGATCCATGTGCCGGTAGCTGTGGCTGAGTCTGCATAAAGGAAATAAAACGTTTAATGTGACTAACGTAATGTGTTTATGTGTTCAGCGCGGGTGAGTGAACGATCACATTAGGTACAGCAATGTCAGGACATGGACAAATTATCCATAGTTGGGAAAGTTTCAAACACGATATAGTATTTGACAAAGTAAAAGAACGTATAAAAATTCCCTACTATAATCCAAGATAATTAAAAGAAACCTTAAAAATAATTAACAAACAAAATAACTCCAACAAAGAGGATAACATAAAATTGTCTAAAACCTGGCTGGATGTGATAAAGAGACCATATTAACCACGGTTGATCATACTGGTCAATGTGGTCGATTGAAACTCTTGGTACTTGATTTGTCCCTGTCTACTACTTGTTATTAGACTATTTATAAGTACGTAAATACATAAGTATGTATTATAAATAGAAAAAGTTAACATTTATGAGCGCTCACGCGATCTGAGCTTCAATTTAGGTACTGTACTCGATCAACCAATGTTTATTGCAGAGACATGATACACATGTAGCAACCGTCAATATGAAAGTATCAGAACTAAAATTTTGTATATTCTCGCCACATCAGGATCGCATTCAAATATACAATTCAACATTCATGCCACTTTCATCCATTTGCCAATTTTCCACCTACATCGCTGAAGTCAATTTCCTGATTGGGCGATCTCCCAGGCAAATACCAAAAACTCTGTAACATTATAAAAAGCTTGCGACGCTAAAAGCGTTTCAGACGAGGTACTTACTACAAGATAATTAAAAGAAACCTTAAAAATAATTAACAAACAAAATAACTTCAACAAAGAGGATAGCATAAAATTGTCTAAAACCTGGCTGGCTGTGATAAAGAGACCATATTAACCACGGTTGATCATACTGGTCAATGTGGTCGATTGAAACTCTTGGTACTTGATTTGTCCCTATCTACTATTTGTTATTAGACTATTTATAGGTACGTAAATACATATGTATGTATTATAAATAGAAAAAGTTAACATTTATGAGCGCTCACGCGATCTGAGCTTCAATTTAGGTACTGTACTCGATCAACCAATGTTTATTGCAGAGACATGATACACATGTAGCAACCGTCAATATAAAAGTATCAGAACTAAACTTTTGTATATTCTCGCCACATCAGGTCACATTCAAACATACAATTCAACATTCATGCCACTTTCATCCATTTGCCAATTTTTCACCTACATCGCTGAAGTTAATTTCCTGATTGGGCGATCTCCCAGGCAAATGCCAAAACTCTGTAACATTATAAAAAACTTGCGACACTAAAAAGCTTTTCAGACGAGTTACTCGAGTAGTACTATCTCGAGGGACGCTTTTCTTTATTCGCCAGAGGTGCGGAGGGGAAGCGCCAAAGGACGTGAACGTTTCCGACGTCGTATCACGTTGGGCGATCTGGCACATGATCTCAGGTCGGAAAAGTACCGATCAGAATTGCCCCTGTCCATCAGTGCAGGCTTTAGTGACGCCTCCCACACTTCTGGTGAAAAAAGAAAATCTTCCCTCGAGATAGTACTCAAATTTAAGCTCAGGTCACGTGAACGCTCATCAAGATTAAATTAAACTTTGCTACCACTAGTAAATATCTATGATAACCTAATCTAAATCTACTTAGTCTATATCGCACAAGTAGTATATAGGGACAGAGCGACCTTCGGATAATACCAAAGTACCGAACTCCATCATGGCTTGTTTATGTCCCTAACGTTTATCACACATTTGATACGTCATACAACCTGTAGGCCTACTCCAGTTGAGACACCTAAATTCAACCTACCGTTTCTATAACATTATACATTACAAAAATTAAAAAAATCTATTTCTAAATAACCCCTCCCTCTTTTTTGTATCCTTGGGACAAAATTAAAAAAAACTTAAATGAAGAAAATCGTTATTTTTGGGTCATCAGTGCTGGATAATCTTTGCAGTGGCCTCTCGTATGAATGGCATTATATTTTTAAACTTTTAGACGATGTTTTTGTCCCAAAAAGCAATTTAACTCCAGTTTTTGGTAACCTCTCATTGTAACTTATTGGCAAAACCTATCAATGGAGTATCAGATATTAATAATGATACCAATATGACAAGTAATGGTTTAATTTCACTACGAAATTGATTGACAACCATTCAGTCTTCACGATTAATATTTGCTTTTATTAAACTTATATCAAATAATTTTACCTGTTTAAATTTTACAGATGTGAACATGGTTGTAACAAGTATCGCATTAAGGCCAACATTCGCCTTGGTTGGAGTGGCCAATCAATAAATTTGTGGTTAATTACAACTCATGTGTATACAATTACAACAATTATCAAGATAAATCTAAAATATTCTATTGGCTCTTCCCGTAGTTGCTTGACAACGTCTCCCGATTACCTGCATATAGAACTTTGATAATATTGTAGGTTTTCTGTATTGAGTTAGTTATTCAGTAGTCATGTATATCAGTGGTGGTATAGTCATTCTGCATGATTAATTTCCTATTTAATATATAATCATTATAAGGATACTTACAATAGTTTCTTTACATTTTTAATATATTATAATATATTTTTAATATATTAATTATTAATGGTATTATGATAAGTTTTAGTTAATAACCTTTACTATCAATTTCAACCATTAGTAGGATATAATAGTGATAACACAATAAATCTACTTTAGTTATCCAAGTAAACATTATAAATTAAAACAGTTGTTCCAAATTCCTTTTAATTCCCCTCAAATGCTTGTTTCAGGAGTAATAGCTCAACTTGTGATAGGCTGAAATTGTAACAAATTTTTTTGTTTCTTTTAAAAGCCCACATTGATTAAAAATACAAGCTCATCATTATTTGTGATAAGGTATATAATTATTTTGTTATATCTTAGTTTCAAATTGTTATTACATTATTATTGCACGCTAGTCATTCTTATTTGTATACAAGTACATTGGTCCTGATTTGGCATTGTTGATTGTTTTGTAGATAACATTTATAGTTGATTTTGAAAATTAAACATAGATTAGTTTAAGGTGCAATCACTTATACATAAACAAAAATCATTGTTGAAGTGTGTTTAACCCTAGAACGGTAACGCCTATTTGGCACACATAAATGGTAACGCGTAGTCTCTCAGACTACTTTAGGGAAAAAATTAATACAAATTTATAAAAATTAAATTAAAATTAAATTTATTTACAAATGACATTATTTACATCTTAGAGGTCATTTTTCCTGATTTTTGTTGATTTCAGTCTTTATTGGAACACTTTACAAACAGCATTCCTATGTGCTCCAAGCAAATATGCTTATAACATTTTTGCACTGGAATCGAGTCATTCTCCATTTTTTTCGCTGGGCAAACTGCACAAATATTCCTTGTTCCTGCTTCTTCAATAACATTTTGAGCCTCAGATGTTGATGGGCCTACGACATCTTCAATGTTGCGCTTGAGATTCCTTAATAAATTTGGCAGTTTTTGTCTTCCCTGAATGTGCGGAGTTGTTAGTTCAACACATATTTCTTTAGCAAATGCCCTTCTTGTCATTGGTTTAATTTTTTTGATAATGCCTGATGGACATAAATAACAAATGAGTTGATCAAAATGATCAAAAAAACTTTTCATCATGATCAATTTCTTGTTCATCACAATCACTTCGTTCAAGTTCAGATAGTATTTCTCTTATTTCAAAACTAGTGTTCAGTGGATCAGCCATGGTTAGTTGACCATCCACGATAAAAATTATCACAAAAACTAACACTACATTCGCTTTTTTCATATATTTACTCAGGAACAAAAAAGTAACATAAACGGTAACGCGTAGTCTACCAGACTACTATGGTCTCACTGAAATTAACTAAGTGAATGAAACAAAATGAAACCCTAACCAGCATTGACCTTGGCTGGCAGGGGGAAGGTATTGGTATTGGGGGGTCGGTCACGTCATGCACCTGCCACCTGGACCGGTTTTTATAGCTTGCGTCGTCTGAGAGACTACACGTTACCATTCTAGGGTTAATCTTGGTGAGACTTAAACTACATGAGTACTGTAAATCTACCTATTAGTGGAGAACCTTCTAAACATTAACAAAAATCAGTGATGAAGTGTGTTTCATCTTGATGAAACTTAAACTACATGAGTACTGTAAATCTACCTATTAGTGGAGAACCTTCTAAACATTAACAAAAATCAGTGATGAAGTGTGTTTAATCTTGATGAGACTTAAACTACATGAGTACTGTAAATCTACCTATTAGTGGAGAACCTTCAAAACATTAACAAAAATCAGTGATGAAGTGTGTTTAATCTTGATAAGAACTAAACTACATAAGTATCAATACTGTAAATCTACCTATTAGTGGAGAACCTTCAAAACATTAACAAAAATCAGTGATGAAGTGTGTTTCATCTTGATAAGAACTAAACTACATGAGTATGGTACTGTAAATCTACCTATTAGTTGAGAACCTTCAAAACAATAACAAAAATCAGTGATGAAGTGTGTTTAATCTTGATAAGAACTAAACTACATGAGTATCAATACTGTAAATCTACCTATTAGTGGAGAACCTTCTAAACATTAACAAAAATCAGTGATGAAGTGTGTTTAGTCTTGATGAGACTTAAACTACACGAGTACTGTAAATCTACCTATTAGTGGAGAACCTTCAAAACACAACCAAAAAACGGTGATGAAGTGTATTTAATCTTGATAAGAACTAACTACATGAGTATAGGACTGTAAATCTACCTATTAGTGAAAACCTGCTAAACATTAACAAAAATCAGTGATGAAGTGTATTTAATCTTGATAAGAACTAAACTGCATGAGTATAGGACTGTAAATCTACCTATTAGTGAAAACCTGCTAAACATTAACAAGAAGTGATGAAGTGTATTTAATCTTGATAAGAACTAAACTGCATGCGTATGGTACTGTAAATCTACCTATTAGTGGAGAACCTTCAAAACAATAACAAAAATCAGTGATGAAGTGTGTTTAATCTTGATAAGAACTAAACTACATGAGTATCAATACTGTAAATCTACCTATTAGTGGAGAACCTTCAAAACATTAACACTAAATTCTTATCTTCAGAACCATTATAAATATGGATCTTAACTATTATTAAGAATTATCCTAAATTTTATTAAGAGGAGGTATTTAATTTTTTATATCAAGTTAATTTGCATATTAAAAAATTTTTAAAATCCACTTTTTTATTAAGACTATGTGTTCTATCTCATTTCAGCTGTCAATATCACCACAGAATATTTAATCCAATTAGTTTATATTAACAAATTATTTAAAATTTATGTTTTTGTATCAATAATTTAATTATTGTAACAATAAAACCCTGATTTTATACATTGTATTTTGAATGAATAATTGTATTAAAATGTGTAAATAATAAAGTGTTAACGTTGTTAAAAATCAGTAATAAATAATACTCAGGTATATGAGGATCATTATTGCAATAAAAATTAACATTAGGATAGTGTATACAATTTTATTTCCAATCTTCATCTCAACATGTTAAGATATGTCAAAGTAGTATAATACAGTGTGTCAAAACAGCTTACTACAATGCTGTAACTATCATTTATAAAAAATGTATTAACTTCCAAATATATACAAATAACATCCAATTGAACTTTATATACACTATCAACAAGTGAATCGGAAACTTCTGTGAGTTGACTAGTGTTTTATGCATACTACATGCACCTAGTATCGTCGAAGGTTACTAAATGCTCCATCACAAGAGGGGATTTAGGGATCAGCCAATCTTTGTCTAGCTCAGTTGATTAAACTACGTACATTAATAATTAGTAATTTTCAAGCGTAATACTGCATAAAAAAGTGAATCTGAGGCTCAGGGTAATATTCTCGCATAATGTCACCACCAAAGGAGTGCCGAACTGTGAGCTTCAATAATTTGACAGAATTTCTTTTAATTCGTTCAACAAAACAAGCTACCTTGGTTGTATAAACACAGAGAAATCTTTTTCCAGTGCTACCCCACACCTCAGCTGACGATATCGCAAAGATAGCACCAGCTGTCTGACTGCTTGCAGACCAAGGGTCTGAGTCACTTTGCTCATGAACTTTGCAGCATAATTAGGTCTAAATATCTAATATCCAGTTAAATTTTTTAATTTAATTAACGAATAACCAAAGTTGAACGTCCAATCCACAATTCTTCATGAGTAATAAGGCAAAAAATATATCATAACAATATGATACTAAATAAAAGTCAAAATATGGTTGAATGTCCTCTATAGAGAAAATTGAGGATAAAATCAAAGAATTTTCCATTTTTATGACATGATGTGAGTTCTAAAACTTTCAAAAAAGGTTTTAGTTATACGTCCTTCTCTTCATATCTAGACCTAAAAATAAAATCAAAAAGCGTTTCAAGTTTGTTTCTTGAATTTTTCTGATATTTATATACTGTTGAAAATGTTTTGATTACTATTAATGTCTCAGATTCACTTTTTTCAAGCAGTAATTATAATATGCTTGAAATTGCTAATTACTAATATATGTAGCACAATGATCTAAGCTAGACAAATGTCTGATCCCTAGATGCCCTCTGAAGGGCACTGGACAGCAAACTTCGGTGATTTGAGGAGCTTTCTTTAATACAGAGGTAACTTGTTTTGTTGAATGGCTCACAAAACACGTTACCTCTGTATTAAGTCCAGATAATTTGGGTCTAGCGTAACCCAACTGACGATACTCTAAAGATAGAACCGGCTGTCCGACTACTTGTAGACCAAGGGTCCCCCTGAGTCACCCTGCACATAAACACACATAAAAATTACAATATAATTCAATATCCAGCTTAATTTAATTAAAAAATAACCATAGTTGACGATCTAATCAGCAATTTGTCTTTGGTGGGCAATGTAATGTAAAATAAATAATAACAATACAGCACTAAATAAAAGTCATAAAATACAATTTATGTCCATCTCTACAGGGTGATTCATGAAGTTCTCCCCCCACTTCTACAGCACATTGTACTAGTAAAAATAATGAAAAAATGTTATATAAACATAGGTCCGAAAACGCTTCGTTAGCGAGTTACAGCTAGCGAAAGATTTCGCCTGAATTCCTGGGTAAAGAGTAAAATAAAGCCATACTGAATTTTTGGAAAGGTTAATTAAGTAAGAAATATCGTGGATTCTTATGTATTTTTACCTGATAAAGCTAATAAAATAGGTTTCAGAACTGTACCTGTAGTAGTTTTTGAGGGATTCAGGGTTAAATGCAAAAAATTGGGGCACGAAACAATGTTTTTTTAAGTTTGATGTACAATAACTTTGTTAAATTGGTAATAAATACATAAAATCAACAAATATTAATTATAGAGAATTTAATTTTGAGAAAATTTATATAATCAAAGTCTAAAATAAAACAGAAATAAGTACCAAAAAAATCGATTTTATTCAGTATAATACATTACTAGCTGTAAAGAAATACCGTACGGTATTTAGTTAAAATAAAACAAAAACAAAATGTTTGTTCCTTAATGATGAGATAAATTGAGAAAACAAGATTAACTGTTAAATAAATTTGTTTGTAAATAAAAATATCATGTTTTATTACGTTGTATTTTTTTAAATAAAAATTTACATCAAATGTTCGAAAATAAATGAAGCAAACATTTTCCCCATTATTGTTTACTAATCATCGAAATGCAGTTTTTTGTTTTATTAATTTCTAAGTTGGTAACGCACGAATAACAGCTGATCAACAATAGTATTCTGTACTGTTACGTTAGAACTGTGTATTAGTGGTGTTTTGCAAGCTACAGCAGGAGATCGGGTTCTGTGAATCGTGTTATTAAATGCAATTTTTGAGTTATAATTCGATTGTTTATTCAGCGAAAAAATGCCTTACTTATTTACATCATAGGAATACGCTGATATGGTTTTTATTTTTGGTTACTGTAATGGTAATGCTAGAGCTGCTGTAGAAGAATATGAACTACGTTACCCTATTAGGAGGATTCCAGATACCAAAACAATTTCAGGAACTTTTCGTACTCTTCGGGAAACAGGATCACTACCAAGTACTAGAACCAATTATGAACGAGCTGTCCAACTTGATGATGATATTGTTATTAATGCTGTTCATCGCAGTCCAAGTGTAAGTACACGACGTATTTCTAGGCGGATAGGAGTTTCGCAGTCAACGGTGTGGAGGTCACTTAATCGAAACAAATTTCATCCGTTTCATAAACAAAAGGTTCAACATCTACAGCTAGGGGATGGTCCGCTTCGCTTGGAGTTTTGCAACTTTTTGAATATTAATAATCAACTCTACAAGCGTATTTTGTTTACGGATGAGGCACAATTCACTCGGGATGGTGTCAATAACTTGCACAATGAACACTCATGGGCAGAAGAAAATCCACATGAGGTAGTGGAACAGAACTTTCAACACCGATTTAGCGTCAATGTCTGGTGTGGCCTTTTGCACAATCGGCTGATTGGACCTTTCATATTACCTGGACGCCTAAATGCTGAGTTCTATTTGCATTTCCTTCAAGAAGAGTTGCCGCAGCTATTAGAGAATGTTCCTTTACATCTCAGACAAAATTTGTACTTCCAGCATGACGGAGCACCTCCCCACTTTTCACGTGCCGTTTCTGCTTACTTAAATCATCAATTTCCTGGACACTGGATTGGTCGTGGAGGGCCTCACTCTTGGCCACCAAGATCACCAGATCTATCTCCATTGGATTATTGCATCTGGGGATGGATGAAAGACATTGTATACAAGACAAAAGTGAATTCTCGTGATGAATTAATTGCCCGTATTATGGATTCGGCTGTGCAGATACAGGGAAGTCCTGAAAAATTAAAAACGCAACAAAAGCAATACACAAACGTGCTGCAAAATGTATTGATAATGATGGCCTCATTTTCGAACATCTATTATAAAAAGGTGCGTATGGTTGGCCCAACCTGATTAATTTTGCTTAAAACTAGTAATGTATTATACTGAATAAAATCGATTTTTTGGTACTTATTTCTGTTTTATTTTAGACTTTGATTATATCAATTTCCTCAGAATTAAATTTTCTACAATTAATGTTCGTTGATTTTATGTATTTATTACCAATTTATTTTAAACAAAGTTATTGTACATCAAACTTAAAAAAACATTGTTTCGTGCCCCAATTTTTTGCATTTAAACCTGAATCCCTCAAAAACTACTACAGGTACAGTTCTGAAACCTATTTTATTAGCTTTGTCAGGTAAAAATACATAAGAATCCACGATATTTCTTACTTAATTAACCTTTCCAAAAGTTCAGTATGGCTTTATTTTACTCTTTCCCCAGGAATTCAGGCGAAATCTTTCGCTAGCTGTAACTCGCTAACGAAGCGTTTTGGGACCTATGTTTATATAACATTTTTGCATTATTTTTACTAGTACAATGTGCTGTAGAAGTGGTGGGAGAACTTCATGAATCACCCTGTATACGTAAAATTAACAAGAGCGTTTTCAGTTTTTTGTATTGTGATATTTATATACTGTTGTGTCGATTATATGTTTTGGTTACTATATGATTTCCTGGGTATATCCAAAATAGAGATTATTTGGTGCAGTAGCGTAGCCAGAAATTTCGTTGGGGGGGGTCCGAAACCGGGGGATCCGGGGGACGTTTTGTGTGTTATTTGCCAATGAATTCACTGGTAAAAGGTAAATAGCAAAAATATGGGCTTTAGTAACTACGCCTTATAGAAAGTGGAAAGATGAAATAGGCAAATTCAACTCTCACAGCAACTTTAGTACCACAAATTTTCTTGTATAGCTACAGAAACTTTACGAAGTTCGATTCTGGCCGAGTATAAGGCATCAAAGTGATGTTGGATTCACTGGATAAGAAAGAAAAAGAACAAAACAGAGCTTCACTCAGGAGTATAATTGACACAACTATATTCAGTGGAAAAAGTGAAATACCCCTTCGGGGACATTGGGCCACTCACAGCCGAAAACCCTTTAGAAAAGGAGGGCAATTTTCGAGCGTTGCTCTGGTACAGATCAAACTAACGGTCGGAAATGCACCGGAAAAACTCTACTGATTAGAAGTTCGACTACTTTGGATTTCACTGACTGAGTTATTTATGAATGAGTTATAATGACGATTTTTTTGTATCATTACACTGTAGACGAGTATATAATTATCGGAAAAAATATAAAAAAAAATCACTTTCGGTCGGAAATAAAATACACCTGAAAAACTCTAATGATTAGAACTTCAACTACTTCGGAATTCAGTTATTGAGGTAAACGTGGTATTTTTGATTGAGTGAGGACGACGATTTTTTTCTTACCATTAAACTGCACTCGACTACCTATATAATTATCGACAAAAAATCACTTCAGGTCGGTAAATACCGAAGAAAAGCTCTCTACAGATTCAAGTTTTGACGATTTTGGATTTCACTGGTTGAGTGGTTAAGATAAAAGTGGTACTTATAATTTTGTTAGGACATTGACTTTAGGTATTAATTCAACGCCGACTAATAAATATATAATTATAGAGAAAAAAACAAAAATAATCACTTCCGATCGGAATATACTAAGGAAAATGAAATAATACCTCAGTCAGTGAAATCAAAAGTAGTCGGAACTTCTTATCAGTAGAGCTTTTCAAGTGTATTTTCCGACCGAAAGTGATTTTTTTATATTTTTTCGATAATTATATACACGTCTACAGTTTAATGACACTAAAATCAACGTCGTGACTTAATTCTAAGCAGCCATTTTACGTCCCCAAGACGAATTTGAACGAAGTGGTCGCTAATTTAAACTGTCCAAGTCCAAGTCGGGTCGCTAGGATGGCCTCTGGGCGCTCCTCCTGGTCTGTGGGCAGTATCTGAGCAGTTGAGCTCAATGACTTGCCTGTCAACTGGAACAATTTGCTCCTGCAGCAGTCTAGCAGCTGGTCGGGTGTGCCACTGAGGGCCACTGCTTCATTGAAGAGCCGGGTGAGGGCGGTCAGCTGTGCAGCTATTTCGGCCAAAACGGCTTGTAGGCTGCGCTGGGCGGCTGCGTCTGCGGCGGAGTGGCTGGTGTAGGTGGCTACTCTATTTTCTGCCTGGGAGTCGCCCTGGGCCTCTGTGTGACCGGAAGGTCTTCTGCCTGGGAGTCGCCTTGGCCTCTGTGTGACCGGAAGGTCAGCCACAGATGCTGGCGGGCGAGGAAGTCGGTTGGCAGGGTTCCGGGGTTTCCTCCAGCGCTTCTTCTTCTGAGGCATGTCGTCCTCAGCTTCACTCTCCGATACGGAGTCCGCTGGTGACTCGTCCCGCGCTGGTCGCTTGGGCGGCTGGGCCGTTAGTCGCCTCACCGCTGGTTTGGTTGGCCAGTACTTGCGGCCTAACTGGACAGCTGCCGCTCTGGCCTCCTTGTAGGCTGGACACCCACGATAGTTGGCGTTGTGATCGCCGCCACAGTTGCAGCAGTGACCCTTCTCCGTCGAGACTTTGGGGCAGTTCATCTTCAGATGGTTTTCCCCGCAGCGGACGCATTTTCTCGGCCTCCCGCAGTTGCCGGAGCCGTGGCCAAAACCTTGGCACCGGTAGCACTGTGGCGGGCCGACCGGCTTCTTGTAGACAGTGACTGAGACCCTGACATGGAGCAGGCTTGTCACGTTTTAGATTTGGCTAGCCCACTATGTGTCAGGGTTCTCTCGCTCACTGTCCCTGGTCAGCGTGATCACCCAGCTCCTGGTAGGTCCCCTGGCTGTCCGAAGTCGTGCAACCTCGTTGACGGCGAAGCCCTCGTCAGTTAAGACAACGAAGAGTTCCACATCATCGGTGTCGGGCAGTCCACTGGTCACAACCTTAAGCGATCTTTCACGCCCAAGGTTGTGAGTGTAGAAGGGCAGCTTCTTGGAACATAGGTACCGCTGAACTGCCCTGAAGTCCTCCACGGTGGTCACATTCAAGCGATAGTGAGCACGGCGGAATGTTGTCGTCAGGCCGTCCCGCGCCAACCCCTCCAACTTCTTGGCGTGGATAGGCCAGTCCGGAATACTGTCCAGGAACAGCAAGGATATCCTGGGCGTAGAAACCGAAGCCGTAGGTTGGTCAGATGTCACAGTAGCAGAGGTGACGTTGTGGCCTTTAAAAAGCCCCTTTGCTGGAGCAGCGACCTTCTTAGGCACCGAGCTGGCAGGTGGAGAGCTAGGCCTCTTAGCTTTCTGCCCGGCGCTTCCAAAGGAACGCTGTTCCATCTTCTTGAAGATGTCACTCATGTTGTTCCAGGAATTGTTGACACAACGAGCGCTGGAGGTCGAATGTTCGCCGAGTTACAATTTAGGTTTACTTTGCGACGTCACGTGACCGCGCTCTATAGCGATACCGTGATTACACTACACTATCCGAAAGGCCGAGCCCAAAAGTATCGTTTGATTTAAACGAATGGACAATTATATTTTTAACAACAGTCACTTTAATCAATTAAATCAATCAATTTAATGTTTGTAGACAAAAGTAAATGATAACTCTCCTTTTTTCTCCTGCTCCATGCTTTATTTTTTAATATGTCTTAAAATTTCGGGGGGGGGGGGGTCCGGATCCCCTGGACCCCCCCCTTCGCTACGCCACTGATTTGGTGAAATGTTTTTAATCTGACGTTGAAAACTGGTTTGATTTATTGTAATAATATTTAATAACTTAAAATGCTAGTTATTATTAACAGCAAAACTTACTGTTTATTTCAATTATACTTTAAACTAGAATGTGATTAGGGCCTACTGGTAATTTATAAACTTTATAATAAATATGGATTGATTACATTTTGGTTTTCAAATTTAATTTAATTCTAAATTCAAGAAGGGTATTGTTTAATATGCAAAATAAAATTTAAAACTATTACTATAAATTGTATAATCATATCGTTTTGATTTAATCGTTACACTCCACGTTGTGAATACAATTAGTAATTATATTATGAAACAGGGTCAGGTTCAACTAATTTAGGAAATTATATCTAGAAAAACGAAATTCCGTAGAGTAAAATCTAGAAAAATAAACAATTTATTTTAATGATCAAGCTTAATAAAATTATTGAAGAGTTCTTAAGAACTCTTCTGAAAATTTTAAGAATAAACTACAGGTTTGCATAATTTTTCTATTTCTTCTGATTTATGGGAACCCAAAAGGATTCATATCCGTCACTGGTCTAATACCTCTCTTGAATTTTTTTGCCAATATTGATGCTGGTTGAATGGTAGCGGAATTTTCCTACACATTTTAAAATGTGAAAATAAACTAATTTAATGGAACTTGGTCTTATTACATTTGAAATATTGAAATATTGTAGATGCTTTTGATTTAAAGATAGCCTTTCCTGTATATTGAAGTCACAGTTATTACATTCTAGTTAGACAATTTAATCAAAAATCCAATGATACCAAGTCGGATGATAAATAAGGGAAATAATGTGCGAAAAAACTTAGTCGTCATTAGGTCTGTTTCTGCCAACTATGGATCTACCAGTAAACCCCTTTTTATTCATGTGATCAAACAACATCCGTTCAGAAACAGAATTAGTAAAAAACACGGTTTCTGTTGACATTAATTCCATCGGTCTTGCCACAACTGGTTTGTTTTGATGTCACAACAGTTTCGGCAGAGGTCAAACTCTTCCTGTTCGTTTTGTTATTATCACCATCGATAATACTGTCTGTAACCATAGGTTTAGGCTTTACTTCAGTAAGCCCAAAATAATCGTTAACAATTAAATTAGAGGCATTCGTTATATCATTAGAATTTCGTTTACTACCTGTTATCAGCTGATTATAACATTACATAGTTGAACGGTGGTCATAATATCCTTACCTATTGCACAATTTAGATTTAATTTGATAAAAATATAATAAGAAAATTAAAAAAAATAGTATCTACACAAATAATAACTTTATTTTAAATAAGACTGTTAATACATCATTTTTTTAATAAATAAATGCAAAATCGAATTTTGAATGTTTTGGCTAATTCTACTGAGACACTTCACAAAAGATGTGAAACCGAAGCGGCTGTAGGAATACTAAACATTATTTAATGAATATTGGACTGAAACTGTTCATCCAGCAACTGAAACTACTCTTTTAATTCAAAATTCAATTATTTTGAAATCTGGAATGGCTTAGTTTCAAATATATTCCACTGTTCTACTTATACCGGAAGCAGATCACAAGCGATGGAAGCAAATGCTTTTCGACCAAAGTAGCTTTTATAGTTTTGTTATAATATAAAAACTTTTGTAAATTTATTATAAGTCCTATTTAAATAAAGGTATTATATTTTGGAGATTATAAACATTTTAAATTTCTTATGTTTTTATCGATAGAAACCTAAATCCTGCATTAAGGAAAGGATATTATGTCCATAGTTCAACAGTAAAATGTTTTAACCAGTTGAGTAAAGCAGTTAAAATTAAAACAGCTGAGTGTAGTGGTTTACAATGTTGTCATATAATGATAATGGATATGGTTTAGTACTTGGTTTTTGAAAAGCATAATATCTCCCTTATTTATCAACCGATTTTCATAAACTTGGTATCGTTGGAATATTAATTAAATCTCCTAACTAAAATTTAATGGTGACTTATTCAATCATATTATGTTTGTATGATATTTACTCCTAAAGATTTCAGGAAGCTCTTATTTTGAAAATTAATTATCTAAAAAAATTATGTATTTTCTGTAATTAGGTGGTTAGCGTATAAAGGTATATTCAGTTCAGCAAGTTACGATGAGCAGTTCTCAAATTAGAAATAGTTAAGTGTAACAAAACGGTGGGTATTTGGTAACTATTTTAAGTTATAGAAAGTTTTGTTACGATATTTTGGTTTGTCTGTAGTCCAGGAATAATACCTGAAAATATTTGTAGGGAGTTCTGGGATACCTTTATATGCTAGTTATTATTTACCTTACAAATATTATAAAATTTATTGTTATTTAAATTAATTGGTAATAACATGGCAAAAATTTGATTTGTTCATTTATAAGAGTTATTTCATCCATAAAAAAAAAAAACTGTAGTAGTTCAAACGGTAAGCTTGAGTGCAGTTTTAAATACAAGTTTTTAAATTTAACGTTTTAACGTTTTACACAAAATGTTTATATCTCAAAATGTTTCTTTGTAATGATGAACAATACGTTTTGATCCATCAGCCACAAGAGTCAAATACTGAACCATCTGTTCCTATAAGCTTTTAAGAACAAACACATCTGAAACACCTCAATCTGAAACTCGATATTAGGATCACCCAGAAAATTGTTGGATTGCTAGAAATATCCACCATTTAGGTTTTATATGGTATACTGTATGCCTGTTCTTAGTCTCTGGGTATTTTGGTCAACATTATTAGTTATCATTTAATCGTAGTCATATACATAACCACACCTCATCTATTATATTTCTTAAATTATGAATTATTATTTGTTAACTTAGACATGTCCATGTACATGATCATGATTGTTTGTAATTTAGTCGAAACTAACTATTATTAACTAATTATATATTATACCTGGCAAGAATCCAGTCCTCCCTGTTCAAATCCACTACACAGTTGGCAGCTGTGGATAAACTTTGCAAAGCCCGCCCTCCTGTAGAGGTTGTGACAACCGTGATAGACAGAATGGGAAGCGTAACATGTTGTAGAATGTGTGGTAGTGACCCACTCTCACTTAACCGTCCCCATCCAGCTACTACGCTGTCACCTGTTCAGGCAGAACGTTCATCAAAAACTTTTAAATCAATCAATTAGACACTATAACTCACGGTACTTTGTTATACTTGTTGAGACATACCTTGAAGGAACTCCTGACTAGGGTCTGGGACACAGATGGGTGAGACCCAAACATGGTCTATACGTAGAGGCGTGGCCAGCTGCAGCAATGCTATGTCATTTGAAAAGGTGTCTTTTTGGTACTGGTCTAACACAATCCTGGTGATGGAAACCCTCTGTTTGTGTCCTGTGACATATCAAAGTAATAAAGTATGTGTTATATTTCGTCCCAGTAATAGGAGGTCATTATTTTTAATATAATTTATTTCTGAACCACACGCCGTTTGTACATGGCACCAGAAGTTAATCTGCAAACTCTACTTCATGTTTTTATATATTTTTCAATTGAGCTGAATGTTCTCAAATTGATTTGACATCTTTGATTTGGCATTCATATTCATTATTGTATTTATGAGTAGGCACAATTCTGTATGAAATAAAGTATTGTATATTTTTTGGATGATAGTAGATGATGTCTCACAAAACGTGTTTCAAGAGATTTGAGCTTAAATGTTATCTTGTTTTTAAAGATGGAGAAAAATTGTATATAATGACTATAGTAATTTTAAGTTAGAGCTAACATTGAGATTGCCCATACATTGAAAACAAGGGGGGGGGACAGAAACATGTCTGGACTACGGCATGAAAAACAGCACAACTTCTAATACCAAAGGTCTAATACCTTTGATATTAGACGTCTTGCATGCAAAACATGATGAACAATTATTTTGAAATCTGGAATGGCTTAGTTTCAAATATATTCCACTGTTCTACTTATACCGGAAGCAGATCACAAGCGATGGAAGCAAATGCTTTTCGACCAAAGTAGCTTTTATAGTTTGTTTTTTGTATAAAGATCCCTAACCGAGCCGGGTCCCAGTGACCTCTATCACACACTAAATATCTCACCTCAAATGTCTACCAAACGAAAATATACACATATATTACCTCGGAAATAGTTTTTTACTGATTGGGTAGTAAACCCCCCTTCAAAAAAAAACATGGGTGGTTTTTAGGGGTTTTTCTTCCATGTATTCAAGTAAAAGAAAAATATGTTGTGTTATTGTGAATTATAATAACAAAAAGTATGGAGAAAAACACAGTTTTGTGTTTAAAATTTAAGATTTCTCCACTTTAACTTATCATTATTCCAAAAGTAATAACACTGAAAAAAAATCTTTACAGGATTTGGTGTAAGTCACTTGAAGAACGACAAACAAAAATTGAGAGTTCTAAGTTAATAAATAAAGGCGTAATTAATTTTTTTGTAAACCCTTACGAAATCGTTAGTTATTATTTTGAGATTTTGAAAATAATGTATGATATATAAATAATAATATTATAAATGCGAAAGTGCCTTTGTTTATTTGTTTTCTTTCAAGCATATTCTATTCAACTGATTGTAATTTTACATGGACATGCTTAGGATCCCTTGTATGTATATAAGCATATTCTAAATACAAAAATCACTCCGGGCTATGCCCCACTAATCTTTAAAGTATCAAAAAATCTCATCAGCGATTAGGTAAACACTCATCTACCTTAGAACATGTCCTAAAACATAAGATGGTCAGAATTTAACTCTAAAGACTCAGATTGAAGCACTTGTCTTAAAAAAAGCTGAATGAAATTTTACTGGACTGTGCTTTTGAAATAATGTACCAATTTCAGCTCTAAATGTTTTAAAATATTAAAAATATTATTCAGTTTATAAAGAAACAAACATGTAAATAGTAACATTGTTAATGTACTTAACTGTACATTTTTAGCAATTATTAAGTATTAGATATAAAAAAACAAATTTACTATCTAACTTTTTACTATCTATTTAAAGACCGTTGTTATGAAACCTAACTTGGTCGTCTTTTGACAAAAGTAGGCTTCTCAGAGCTCTCTTTATGTATATAACTAGCTGACCCAGCGAACTTTGTTCCGCCTTAAAGGCAATATCACATGATCACATTTTGTACTTTTTAAATTAGGATAATTGTAAATAAAAAAATATAATTATTCAATAATTCTTTATTTGCCATTTATTGTAGCACCTTGTGATAAACCATTTTTTTTTTTATTAGGCGCGAAAAAAATAACGCGGAAGGTCTTCCGACCTGTGAACATGCCACATATAATGGACCATGGGAAACACATGGATGTTCGAGATTAAGACCACAAACTTTTAACGATTGGCCTTGTGACTTATTTACAGTCATGGTGAATGCAAGACGGATCAGAAATTGAAGTCGTTTAAATTGAAATGGCATGTCGGTTGGGATCATCGGGATACTCGGAATGACAACTTCCTCACCTTTGAGTATTGTGGCGTAAATAAAATTGTTCATCAATTTTACTTACCACCAAATGTGTTCCGTTGCACAGTTTTGGCTGGTTTTAAGTTTTTAAGCATGATTACAACAACCAAACTTTAGTTGTAAATTGTGCTGTGGTAAGCCAGGTACATCCAAGGAGTTTAAAAATTCAATTGGATAGTTGGTGGCATCACCTTTCATTTGCTACACAGTCAATAGATTTGATAGAATGCAGTGTACCAATGATCTCATTCTGAAATTATGTAGTTTAAGTCATCTACATCTTTATTCTTAGCTACCAAAATTGCTCGCTCACTCAACCATTCATTATTTTTGAGGTTAGTAATGATGTTTTGGGAATACTTTGTTAATGAGTTCGTCTTTCGATGAGACAAAGTTATAGAAATTCGGAGGAAATGAAATCAATCCGCTCGATTCGTCGACAGGTACTCGACGATTACCGATAGTCAGCAATTGCTCAGAGAAATCTTCAGCAGATGTATCGTTCAACAATGCAACTCTCATGTTTGTTGTCAGCTGAAGTTTCTTAACATAGATTCGATGATTTGAGGCAAGCGTTTATCTCGTCGGCAGCAGTCGATCTGGGAATTACTGGCAATGTTTGGCGGAAATCCGCCAGGCAGTAAAATCATTGAGCCTCCAAAACATCTCGAGTCATTACGTAGATCTTGGCAATGTTCGGTAGAGTGCTTCCAATGCACGTTTATGCATTCGTCCCAGATGATGATCTTCGATTCTGATAAAACTTTGGCCATAGCGGAGTGCCATATTGCATGTTGGTTTTTCAATATATTCCAGATTTAACGGCAATTTTAATGCAGAATGTGTCGTACGACATCCTTTTAGTAATGTGGCTGCTATTCCAGAAGAAGCAGCCCACTGCAACCGCAGTGTTGGATCTTGCACGAACAGTGGCTAAAATTACTGACATGAGGAAATCTTACCAGTTTTTCCACCAAGGGGCAATCCAGGAAATAGAAACCACCATTTCCATCATCAGTTGCCTTCATTAATGTATCATAAACTTCCATTTGTTGGGGATTCATCAGGGGTACATTCGTTTGAACTTCTAAATCTAATTCCTGGTGATCATATTTACGTTTCCGTTCCAATTCTCGATTAAATGCGTCATTCATTTCACAATTTGGCACTGGCATTCCTAAACCTGACTAATAAACTACCGCATATGAGATAGCACATGTCTTCAATCAAAAGCAAGGCCCTATTATGTATCTCCTAATTCATTTCAAGATTGGGATTTCTTGAATTGACACGAATTTGATGTAAAATATCTTCTGCCATATTATCCTTGTATTTGTGCCATAGGTTAGATGGGTTCGATGGAAAGCATGTCGAAATGATGATAGCAAAATAATGTAATCTGACTTGGAGATGCAGAGATAATTGCTTTCAATTGTAAAAAATTAAAAATTTGAATTGTATTATCTGGATAGTAAAGCCTATGTTTAACAGTGATTGCAGAAACAGTTGAAACAAAATTTGCTGTTTCTCTTAAGCTTACTCTATGCTTTCAAACTATAAGTGTAAAGAAATGTAAAATAGTAATTAAATGATATAAACATATGTTTTCTTTTGTCGCATTATACATGTTTTACAAAGAACAGCTGATTAAATTTGAAAAGGCTCTTTCACTTAATAACATATGTTTGCTGCAATGCATTTCTTACGGGTATTTCTGTAACTTTTAGAGACCAGTGGGGCGGAATCCTGAATCGGGAACGGATAAAACGTATCCTATGTTCTTATCCCAGTTCTTAGCTACCTCCCTACCAATTTTCAGCCAAATCGGATCAGGCGTTCTTGACTTATAAATAGTGTAACTAACACGACTTTCTTTTATATATATAGATGTGTATTTCCTTGATCGGGAAAAAGGAAAAATCAACCAACTTATGGAATAATTGACACTAAGTACCAAGGTAAATTACAATGGCCATAAACAAACACTTTTTAACATATTTTTTTTTTATCGTTGCAAGAAGGCAAACTCAACATTGGCATCAGAAATATAATTCACCCGAACCAGAAGTGCTCATACAGGTGCAAATCATATTAAATTGCGTGCAACTGCTAGTATATATATTACAAACAAAGCGAGTTATATTTGTATCAGGTTTGTATAAATAAACTGTTACATAATTATAGCTATGTTTTTATCATCATTTAAAAATTTTTATTTAAATTTGAATGTTAACTGTTTAAGAGAATACTCGCCATCACAGCTGATGGCTTCTGGAGGGAGCAATGCATGAGTTTGTCAAGTTTCATGTGTGGAATCATTCCCACGTATTATGGTATTACGTGGGTATTATACTTGGTATTACGTGGTACCAAGTTTCAATCATTAATTCAAATATAATGTACATACCTTCTGCGATATACAGATCGTAGTCCCCAGCCACGATAGACAATCTGGAAGGCTTCAACTCCCAGACACAATGTGCAGCAGTTATTACCCAGTGAGGAGACAGCACGGCACCTCCACAGATGTGGCGTGATCTTGATCCGGACACCAGCTGTAGGGATACTTGCCAAGGAAATTCCGCTTTAACACGGACCTCAAAATAGTGATGAAGTTTTTCCCCCTTCCTGAGGGAAAAGGACAGTTTTATCCCCCGCGCTTAGTCCTAAAAGGACCTTTGAGCCCCCCTTACTTTAATTTTGTGTCCTGAAAGTCCGAGGCTTTTGCAAAAACCTATCAGATTTGAGGGCTCCTGTTCTCTGATATCCTTGGGGGCTGAGGAATGCTCCCAGGAATCTTTTCCGAGTTTCTAAGATGGCAGGGCAATCTAACCAAATATGCTCTGCTGATTCCTGCTCTTTTCCACAGAGTCTACATTTATCAAGTCAAGCTAAAGGCCCACCCTCATAAGATGTTTCCTTAGGAGGCCAAGTCCTGTCAACACTCCTAATATAAAGACGCTGACTAGGGCTTCCTTTTCGTCTAAGCTGTGGAGAGTGGTGATAGTTGATTTACCTTCTATATGTGTTGAGTGGGACTAAGTGGGTGGTCTGGTAATATTACATCCCTTATGTGTTTGATTATTATTTTTACCATAGTTTTCACCATGAAGGAGGTTAAGCCTATGGGTCTGTACGAGTTGGGTTGAATCTGATCCCTGTATTTTTTCCGCTGTCCTCCAGTTTTTTGGTATATATCCTAAGGCGTAACTGCTTCTAAACAGCAAGATAAGAGTATTTAATAAGATGTCCAGCCACTCTTGAAGAAGGGCTGGAAAAACTCCATCTGCCCCAAGAGATTTAAATGGCTTGAACAATCTTAGTGCCCATTTAATTCTTACGTGTGTAAATAATCTGTTAGACCGCTGTCTGACTATTGCAATCTCTCGGCTGGATCTCCCCTCGATTAGAGAATAAATATCCTCATTTCGAGTAAGGTGACCCCCCCCCCCCCCGGAAAGTGTGGTGTCTCCAGAAGCAGTTCTAAGGTCTCCTTCCTGTTCACTCTAAGGTCACCGTTGGCCTTTACTATGGTCCCCATTGGGTTAGTGTGATCAGTTTGGAGAGGTTTTTGAAGCCTAACAGCCTCTGGTAAGCTGTTAATGTTTTTGCAAAAGTTTCTCAAGGTTCTTCTTTGGTTCTTCGTAAGTTTCTCTTTTATATTCGTTTTGAGCGTGTAAATAAGGGAACCAATCGCCTTACCTTTTAGCTCATTTTAGTAATTTTCTAGTTTTATTTCTTATGGTTCTCTAACCTCCCAGTCCACCACGGCAACGTCCTTTCTTCAGCCTGTTTTGTATTAGAGGGCAGTTTTTCTCGTAGTCGTAGAGATAAACCTCCTACCCAAGATGTCGGTTGCGCCCTTAGCATGGTGAAGGTTTATCTGCATTAAGCGCATACTTACGCCTTTTTTCACCTCCCCCTGGTGGTCCATCATCCCCGTCCTTCCTTTTGGGAGTGTTTGGAGACGCTGTCCCCTTTTCTTCCTCGGGCCGGACGGATGGTCCTTTCAGAGAGGGTCCTCTCTTCAAGAAGAGGGAACAGGTTGGTTTTTCGCTCTCGACCGCTGCACTGGCTTGTTGAGTAGACCTTTTCTCAGGTAAGGTATGTACAGATTGCTCTGATACCTTCATGGTCCTCCTCCACTTCCATCTCTTCAGCGGTGCTTTTTTCCATAGTGACTGTCTCAGATTTCTCTGAAGTCTCCTCTACCTTTTCAGGTTTTTCCATGTTTCCTTGTTGTTTTTTTCTTCAGTCTAATCTGAATTTTCAAAACTTGTAGCTGATCCATGGACCCCTTTCCACCCCCCCCCCCCCCCACCCCCCCCCCCCCCCACCCCCCCCCCCCCCCACCCCCCCCCCCCCCCACCCCCCCCCCCCCCCACCCCCCCCCCCCCCCAAAAACTCTTTTACATGCATTAAACTACATTAAATTTATTTAATCATACACAAGATTTTTTATGAAGGAAAATGCTATTTCCAAAATATTTTTTAGACAATTTTGGATTCCCAATTGTTTCCCAAGTAGGCATAACAAACTCTCATGTATAAAACAATGTTTTTTTACTAGTAATTATAAAAATAAATTTTAACCTTGTTTAAAAGAACAAAATACTCTTTTTGGTTCATGATTCCAGATCTTTATTGGTCATTAAATAACATTTTCAGTTATAATAGACTTCATCATGAAAAATCATTTGACATAAAAAACTAATCCACACACCTAATTAGTTATATATTAATATAACAGTTTTACATTAACCAGATGTATTTTGTAACAGATCAGACATGTTGCATGTACTCGTCAACAGAGTAAAAAGCTTTTGTCTTAAGCCTAGCTGAAATCCTTAGTTTAAACTTATTAATTGGTTAATTTATTATTAATTAAGTTATTATTCCCTTTTAGCTAATAGTAGTTTGTTGAATAATCTGGTTCAATGGGAATTGTATCTATTATAGGTCCGAGTTAGCCTTACTTGAGGTGCTACAAGATTATATCAAAACCTAGTAGTCATGTACTAACTCATGAGAGATAAAGGCGTTGACATTTTCTCTAACATACATTAAATTGTGATATACGTAAATACATGCAAGAGTCATTATTTTAGAAATACACAAAGACTGTCGGCAGGACTCTTGATTAGAAATATCTGCCATTAACCTGATTGCCTTTTTTTGCCATACAACAACTTTTTTGGAGGCACTAGAGTTGCCCCATAGGCGGGTACCATAACAAGGTGTATATGGAACAGTCCAAAGTAGGTCATTAACAATACTTCAAAATTAACACAGTACTTACTGTAAGTTTACATAGAAGAAAGATTACTCTAGAAAGTTTTTTACAGACACCTTCTACATGTGACCTCCAGCTAAGTTTACTGTCAAGTACAATCCCCAAGAGCTTAACAGGTTTAATGTAGTTAGAGTCTAGATATAAATTATTATTGCATGTAAAAATTGTGTTTTGAGTCTTATTTTCATTTATAATAAGGTTGGCTGAATATGAATCTTTAACATGTTGAAGAGCATTAGTTAATTGTATATTTAGTTGCTACGCATTCACATTAGAACAAAGAAGAGTTGTATCGTCTGCATAAAGTACACACATGGATGAAATATTAAGATGAAAATCATTAATAAAAACTCAAAACAAAAAAGTATCAAGTACAGAACCTCGGGGAACACCTGCTACCATTTTCTGAATAAACTTTAATTCTTTGTTTCTTACACTGTAGAAATTAAGTTTTTCAAAAAGAATAGAGTGAGTAACAACATCAAAAGCCTTTTTTAGGTCTATAAGGGTAGAACCAATTATCTGTTTGTCTTCTACACCCTTTAGAATTGAATTTACTAAACATTCTATATCGGGAAGTTTGAGAATTGGTACCGAGTGAGTGGGCATATATAAGGCAGGGTCCTAACTCTCCCGCTCACTTGGTACCAATTCTCAAACTTCCTGATATCCCATAAAGTTGAAATTTGGCGCACATATAGGCATATAGGCCTCATGATTTAAATAGAAACACTGAAGCATTTTCAATATATATATATATATATATATAGTTGTTATCTTAATATAATTAAATTTGATGGAATTTCAACAGCAAATTTGTGTTTTATTTGACAGTAGTCTTATTATGTTTTACTTGACACTCTTCTTGTACGTGATGTGCATTTCACGGATAAAGACTTTTTGAACCTTAAACCTATTTAAAACAGCGTACAAAATGTGTTATAATAAGCAATTAATGGAAGTCAATGAATTTTGTATACTTATTATAATTTTTTCTAAATCTTTTAATAGCAGGGGTAATATTAAATTAGTATTTAGTTAATTTAATTACAAATTAAACAAATTTAAGTTTGGTATAAAACATTTATAATTTACCAGTAAGTAAAATCTTACAAAGTTAAAGGGGTTTCCTTTATTAATTAATAATACTTAAAGAAAATGGTGCTAACCATTTACTCTGTATAAAATCACTATTTAATTTGTCAGTATATAAATTTACTGTTTAATTTTGGAATTTATTTAAGAAGAAAAGACTGAATAATTATTTACACAATTTTAAATAGAAGAAATGAATTAGCAATATCACACAATATTGTATTTAAGACTTTATATCATCAATTAGCTGCTATTACACATTTTAAACATTTACAAGTACTTTAAAAATCATCAAAAGAGTATTTAGCTTACTGTTCAGAAATTTTAATTGAATGTAAATTTGGAATTACACAATTTTTTTAAAAAGAAATTAAAAACTTCTACTAATTGTTTAGTTACTAAATACTTAACTACTGAAATATGTACTATTTTTCTCATATAATTTGAGGATGATTTATATCCAAATTTTCCACTTCCAAAAATACACTTTATACTGTTTTTTATACACTTTATACAAGCACCGCTTGAGCTTGCACCGGTGGACCCTTTCACATGCGACTCACACACTCTTTGAAAAACTTTCAGTAGATTGTTTTTGCCACTAGAACCTCTCCTTGGATTTTGATTTTAAGTCATCAATATGATTGGTCTGTAAGAAATATGTCTAGAACTAGCTATAGTTCTAGGATAATTCAAACAATTCTGTATTGCTTTGTAAGGATCATGCACATGGGGGTTAAATTACATGGGAATAAAGAGTCTACAAAACCTTATAGTTTCAAGACTAAATATATTTCACATATTCTCACCAATGTGGGTGATTTTAACCCAGCTGGTTCCCAGTAGACCTATAAAATGTATAATACTGCATTTTTAAATGACTTTTAAAGCTTTTTACGCAAAAATCATTTTCACAGTTTTTTTGGCATATTTAGTGCAAATTACATATTGTATATTAATAAAAACAAATAAAATAACGATGATTTTAATGACTATGGGAAGTGCATGATCAGAAGATTAGGTTGCTCCAGAGTTCTAGGAAGGGTAAGATGAGATAGCCATTTTAGTCTGCAGTCGGTGAGAATGGAAAGTTTCACTGTTTCAAACCTCACACTGTTTCTTTACTTTGATTTACAACCTCTGATTTTTCTACCTACTGCTATTAGCCACACAATGTGCTTATCAAACAAAGAATTCGTCTTGGCCCAAGTACTTCCATTTGTCTACCTTAATGACCTTTAGCCGATATCATCCGACAGTCACAACCAACAGAAGACACAGTACGAAAGGCAATTTCCCCGCCAAAATGATTAATTGTTTATTATTTTACATATTTATGAAAATAAGAATAACGTAGCTATGCCTTTGATTACAATCAAACTGTTTTCTTTTACAGTCAACCTCCTGGAACTGAAGATACTTTTGATGAACGGGCATTATTCTGGGATATAAACACAGGGTATCCAAACAGAGAAGGGAATCAGTGGAAGTCAGTTTTTCCATATTGGTCAGAATATGCTGGAGAAGATACTGGCCTTGTCATTGATCTAGCAGACAATAGACCTGAGTGGCAACAATTGTGTTCTGGAGGCCAGAGTGGTTATGAAGTCTGTATTTAAACTATCAATTATTTATTACAAATAAGACATTAATAAAATACAATAGTTTTTTAAATAAAGATAGTAATTGAAATTAGTAAATTAAAGAAATATACAGAACAAGTACTTTTAAGATCCACTATTACAAAATATTGATCATAACATTTCCACATATGAAGTAATGGTCATATGTATAAATCTATTATTTCCAAAATCTAAAATCAACCAATACATGAAGAGTTTCCTCTTTTATTAAAAAAAACTCTTAACATCTTTAGATATACAAACATTTCCATTGTACATAATGCAAAGTCTCTACTTATGAGATATTAGACCAAACCAAATAAGAGTGGATTGAACCTCTTCTGCATTTTGTAGTAGTAGATATTCAAGATATAATTTATTATTAAATTTCTATACATAATATAATTTAGAGTCACTTTTTGTGTTGGTTTGTTTGCACATTGATATTTTCTAAACTACTCAACAGATTTTTATACGGTTTTCACTGTGAACTAGGTAGGGCAGGTTTCTAGGTATGATAAATGTAAAGTATGTTATATCAATATGTTAATCACAGAAAGTAGAGAAAAGTTTGCATAATGCGTGTAAAAATTTACATTTTTTAGCGTTTTTATTGTTAATACTGACTAAACCTTATGACCTGTAACAAAATAATGTACTGCAGAATTTTAAATTTCAAAAAGGCCTACAAAAAGTCTGTGGTAGCATATATCTATCTCCAAAGAATAAACCACAGTACCATTTTTTAAGTTTACATTTTTATTAGCATTTCCGATGCTATTTAGATCAATAAAGTATCCATATCAATGCACTAAGGTATGTAAAGATAGGTGAAATTACTTTTGAAGCAATTAATTTTTATCAATATTTTGGTAGATAGGTGTTATGTTTAAAAGCCCACATGTTTAATTGTATTCCCAGCAAATTTGATTATATTTCAAATTGCACAATTCCAAAACACAATTCAAACAAATGTTTTAAATATTAGGTAAACAATATTAACTGAAACATAAATGAAGCTAACACTGAGTAAGAAGCCTATGACAATTCACTTTGGTATTACAATGTGAATAGTTTAAATTGTAGTTAAATTATTTTCCCATGAATTTAGATTGGCTGATTTATATACAATGGATATTAATTATGTAACGTCTAATGTAATGCGAATAATCACATTACGTATGAATTTCCTAAGATTACTCAACTTAAATATTTAAGAGAAATACTAAGTATTTCTAAACATTTTTATAAAAAAACTTGGCCACAACTGAAAAACGAATGAGGGATTTGAAAGTAGTATTTTGAAGCTTTAAATATACACATATTTTCTTGACCCGGTAAAAAAATCTAATTTGGCATCCAAAACCCAGACGTATTTATTTTCTCTAACGGGACAACAACATAAACCCAATTGTGGAATTGTAAATAAAAAAAAACACTGAAAGTGAATTTAAACTAAACTGTTAGAACTGACCACAGTAACTCATCAGTCGAATAAGAGTTTTTCATTGGGACAAAAAGACAAACTATAACTAACTATGTATGGCACTTAAAATATTTTATACAGCAAGTAAATTCAAAGAGCCTAAAATAGACATTTATTAATTGAAGTTGGTTTTTATTAATTTATATTTTCTTAATCGGAGCACAAGGCAAACTCATCTATGGCACTGGAAATGCCTTAGACCGAAAGTGAATATAAACAGACCGTTGTGAAGTGTAATAGTAAAAAACCCAGTCTAAAAACTCTAAGACTCACCAACAAAGCATAATAGAGTTTAATTGGAGGAGCTCTAGACTGGAAATAACCCTAAAGAGCTAGGTTTCATACCTTTTATAAGAATAACTCATCAGATATTACAATATCTAAATATTTACATCTAATACAATCTACATTTGACATCAATTCGATTTACAAACGCTTTTAAAATAAAATTTCAAGACTATCATAACATGTAGACAAAAAATGTTTCATGTTTATTTTCTTCAACAAGTATGCAAGTTATTGTTTGTCTTCTTACACAAGCTCTATTTACAAGTTCATTTCCCCTATGTTATTCCATCTCATTTATTTAGACAATTCTTAACATTGTGAGGTTTATTTATTTTAATTTGGCATCAAGCGGTTTATTAAACTACAATTATAGAAATTTAATTCAGAACAATACACATTTCTTAATTTAATTTTAGGTTTACAATTTGCACCTTTTTAACATCTAAAACATTCCCAGTATGTTGAATAATTCAGATTACGGGACTTATAAAGTATAAATTCTATAAACATCATTATATGTAGGTGCTAATTTAGCATTAAATGTGTTCTCTTTATTGCTTAAATAGTGAAGTCTTACCCATACTAGTTATGTAATAAATGCATCATTTGAAAGGATGTTTTGCATTTGGTTCTGAATATTTTTGCTGTGGTGTGCCATACTATTGTAAATATAATGCAGCTCTATTTTTGTTGTTTACAATAGACAAATTTATACCAGATCGATTATTTAGTTTCCATAAGTTAGATAACATATTATTACAGAAATGTTTGAACATCAAATCAAAGGCAACAAAACCTGTGCTTTCATTATGTGCGGTGTTAAGCTTACTTATATATATATATTCTAGATCATTATCCCAATTATTGTAACAGGTGTGATAGAAACTACATAGCAGAGTAGATAAATTGTCTGATATGTCTTTATTTTTTTTTTTTTATTTTTTTATTTTACATTTCAACGGACATCTCTATTTTTTACAGTTTTGAACAATAATTAAACAATGAAAGTAAACAACCACAGTGACAAATAGAGCAATAACGATTAATAAACTATTTAAGTGACGAAACGGATATAAACTATGAATGACAATAACGTAATTAATTATTAGTGTACAGTGATTTGAACTATGGAAAACAACGAACAATAACAGCAATAAATTAGCACGAAACAATGAGAATAAAACCATGAATAAACAAGAATAGACAAGAATTAACAAGACACAATATATAAATAACAGCAATGAGAGACGTACAGGTAAAGTGTAAGAACGAGTGTCATTGTGCAACTTCTAGGCAGATAACTCATGCAGACCGGCGATCTTCCTCTTGAGCACTGGTATACTGTCCACAAAAAAGTCAACGATGTCGGCGACGCTATTACCAGAACTCTGAAGTATGGTACATCGTATCGTTTGCTGCGTAGTTGTTGCGATGTTGCTGCCTAGCGAACAGGTCTCTGGAGCGAGTGGCTGAAGGGGTCCAGCCACTCTGATTGATTTTCATTTGCTCTGTAAAGAGCTAGTCTGAGGTGTTCAATTAAATTCCTAATTACAATGTATTTAAAATACAATAATGTAAAATAGGCAGCATCGTCTGACACTATTATTTTAGGTACAGAAAATTTATTAAACATAATTTATTACATTCCCTAGAAATTTACTAGCAGCGTCTACAACTGTAAGTAAATATACATTACGGTTTCTAGCTCACACTAATGGACATAAAAACTCTAAAAATATACAATCCATTTTATTCTTAAACGATACTGACACTAATTCACCTTTGTATTTCTTCTAGTACACTTTGCTCGTTTTACTTTACGTTTTACGTTGCATTCTTTAACTTTAGCCTTAATTAGCTTGTTCAAATGAGGACTGTAAAAATACTGATTTCCTTTCCTTTGTGTTCTTGCTATAACTTAATGACTTCCTAATAATGAGCTGTGAAAGAAGTCTTTCACAAAATTGACAAACTACCTGGAAAAATATCCTACTTTTACTGCTTACATTCTTTTTGTACATAATGTTACAATTTACAATTACAACCTGTAATAGGTTGTTTTTGTATAAAATAACATTAATTATTTTAATTATTTTTGACAGATTCGGTATACAACATTTTTGGAACTTTCTAATTACTGATTTTAAATATTTTTACTCATGTTTGAATGCTGATAATTCTGATAAATATACTACATATATACAAATCTAATTTTTATTGTTGTCTATTTTGAAATATTTTGTTCCAGCTCAAAATATACTCCCCTACAGAGAATTTAGAGTTCACCAATGGTATTAGAATAGCCAATAAGATGCATTCTCATATTTTAATTACACCAAATATGATTAATGCAGATAAAGATTTGCTATCGTTACCGCATGAGAAAAGAGGATGTGTGTTTGAAGAAGAATATCCTCTTGAGTATTTCAAGATGTACAGCCAATACACATGTTATTTGGAGTGTTACATAAAAAATCTATTAAATTATTGTGGTTGTGTACCTTTTGAATCTTACAGTAAGTACTTTTCTACTATAGTTTTGCAGGTCAGGCTTATATTGCGAGATTCTGTTTCTTGTAGTGTTTCAGTGAGTTATCCTGTTTCTCATGGTGAACAATGCATGGTTGTAGGAGATTTTTTTCACTTTAATATAGGCTTTTCTATCTCAAATTTAACAACTTCCTCCAAAGAACTCTTGAAGGTCTTTCACGTATGTTGTAAACCCAGAATAAAATGTTGCTCATAAAAAAACACTTGATATTAAATTAACTTCTTTTAATTAGTTTCCCTGGTATGACATAATTTTTTGTAAGTTTGGCTTTTGGAAATATTGAGTTCCATTGGAGTCGTTTATGTTAAAATATTTCAATTGATATAGTATATTAAATAATTTCTTACCATTTACATTATAATTTTAATTTAGGGTAATTTCTATAATTTTATTATAACTATTTCTCTCATGTTTGAAATTTTTAAATGTTTCCTTAATCTGTCAATTTACATCCCTAGTGACAACTCCAACTTAAAGCAACACTTTGTTAAAAAATATATGTGTGTACAGGCTTATATATAATTTCTTATTTACTTAATACAATCAATTAAATACATAATACATTTATACATCATAACCCTTTAAAAGACACAGAACCTGCCAGCTAGTAATAAACAGTTAATTAAACTGTTATTTCAGAAGTGTGTCTGTTATAATGCTTCTACTGAAAACTCAATACGGTAACTTTGTTACTTCTAAAACTCAGAAATAGATTGACTGGTTTGGACAAAATTCATCACACACAAGTTTATAAATACTTTAGATGAGCTCATAAACCATGGTAGTGTGGTGAATTTATGAATAAACTGTGGTGGAACCATCATCGTTAAGAAAGCAACAACAAAGAGTAGTCCTGTGCTTAAATGTAATTGATAATGTTTAGAGAAAAGGTCTCTTTTTATTAATTACTGCATTTAATATTATTCAGCTCAGAAATTGTAATTAGAAATTACATTCAAGGAAAAAGTGTTTATAGAATTTAATCAATTTTCGGATATAGTGTTCATGTGGAATTTATATTAATTTGATGAAAATTTAGATAAATGTTTTCACTTTATTAAAGATATTTTGATTTTTATAATATTTTCATAAAGTTGTACTTTTTACAAGGATGGAGATGTTTGTTTAATATCGTCTACTGAAATTTAAGTTAAACACTAACTTAGTTTAAGTATGTAACTTGAATTTGTATTAGTTTTAAGGCTTATTTGAGGTGTGGCTATTAAATAATGAGACTGACGCTGCTGCAGATCAAGGAGGCATTTGTCAACTACCATTAATCAACAGCTGTTTAGTGTGAACTTTTCTCTTTAGTATGCAGCTAGTCTCGCTTCTGTAAACAACGCCGTTTAGTCAGAGCCTATGTTCATGTTATTGTTGTGTTTTTGTTTTGCCAGTTAAAATGGTTAGTGCAATGAATTATTGTGAATTTTCACTACAAACTTAAAAAAAATTACTACTGAAACTTAAAATTTACTGAAAGAAGTATATAGTAATAGATGTTTATCATAGGCACATGTTTTTGAATGGTTTAAGCATTTTTAAAATGGCAGAGAAGACATTGAAGACGTGGCCAGGTCACCCTTCAATGTCAAAAGCGAATGAAAATGTCAAAAAATTCGGTAATTTCATTTGGTCTGACCGTCGAGTAAACATTTGCACAATTGGTAAAACTGTAGGCATTGATAAAGAATATATAGGGGAAATTTTACATGATGATTTTAACTTGGAAAGTGTGCCTAAAATTCTATCGTTTGAAGAACAAGAAGCTCACAAAAATGTTTATAATGACCCGAATTTTTTGGAAATGATACTAACATGTGATGAAACGTGGTTATTTACTCATGATCTGCTAACGAAGTGCCAATCCAAGTACTGGAAAAGTCCAACTTTACTGAGAGCAAACAAAGCTTGAATGAGCAAGTCAAAATTAAAAGCAAAGATTATTGTTCTTTTTATGTCCATGAGATTGTGTACCTTCATTGGGTTCCTAAAGATCAAACAGTTAATCAGTATAACTATCTTGAGGTATTTTCTAAACTACATAAAAGAGTAAGGAAAAAACACCCTGAAATGTGGAAGGGCAAATCATGAGTTTTTCACCAACACAATGCACCAGCTCATTCCACATTATCTTTCAAGAGGTCCTAGCCAAGTATAGCATCCTAGTATTAGAACATCCACCTTATTCACCATATCTTGTACCATGTGACTTCTACCTGTTCCCTAAGGAGAAATCTGCATTAAAAGGGACAAAATCGGCATGTGTCTTTAAGGAGCTGACAGAAGATGACTTCCAGCACTATTTCCAATAGTGGAAATTTCGCATGGAACGTTTTAGGGATAGAGAAAGAATTTATATTGAAGGTGACAATAAGTGATTATGTATAAAATTAAAATAAAATTTGTACATCAGTCTTGTTATTTAATAGCCACACCTTGTATGTGTTTTTTTTTAAATTCTATTTTGAATTGTCTAATTTATAAAATTGCTACATTAGTCGTTGCATACATTTCATAACTTTTATTCTGATTATTTTGATATTCCAAAAGTGATTCTTTATATATTCATTTATGAAGTTACTTCTTTTGAGTGTCAGTTTGAAACCTTGGTTTTACAAATTTGAATTTAGCCCCATGCTATTTATCGGAATATTACAATTTAATGTATTGTGTTTCTCAACTTTCAACTCTTGAAAATGGCCACGTTTTACATAGGTTGTAAAGCCTTCTGTAACATATATTTATATTATAAAGATATGATTATTTTTTATCATTAGTTGTGTAGTATAGTGTAAGAACGATCGCTCGTATTAAAACAAATCAATTTCATTATAAAATTTGCAGCACTGTACAGCAAATATTTGTCAAATTTGAAAATTGTCATAATTTGGCTCACTATTGAAAAGAAAATATAATATCTTTTTAATAAAAGCTATATGTAATGCACATATGAAATGAAAAGTGCATTATATTGAACCTTTATATCTCAGTTAATTTTCCTCACATGATTAATTCAGTGATGTGGATTACAGGATTTTTAGGCTTAAGGAACTATTTGTACTGTTCAGAGTCTCATATAGAATGCATATATCAAGTACGAGGTAAGATATTAATTACATTACATTATAAATACAATAGTTTTTCTCAACGCCTATACTCAATTATATTGTAGCTAAAAATATATATATATATATATATATTATGTTTCTCTACAGTACTGTACCAGAAATGTACAGTAATAATATTTTGCTTGATGGTTTGCAAATATTAATAAAGATCAAATATATCTAATATAAGTCTAAACAATGAAGGTGTTTGATTTGTGAATACTCCGAGTAACTACTTGGTATTACCATTTGTCAAGGGTGGATCCAGAACAGGCAATGTTGATTTTGGCTCATATCAATTCAAAAAATCATCAAATATACACATATACATAAATGGTGTCAATTTTTACTTAAAACTACAAAGAAAAACGAAAGTACATAATTATGAGTTTGTTTTTGACCCGTATTCAATATTGCACAAGGCAGCCTTAACAAGAAATGCTTTTAAAGATTTTTTAACTTTTTCAAATTTATTCCATTTTTATCGATATTGGATGGTGGTTAAAAAACTGTATTCCTGTATAAGTTAGCTTCTTAAAATTTTTTTTTATGTTTACTTATTTGTAAATTGTCTTTATTTCTGGTTAAACATAGCTATTTTTGTCAATATTTTTAGCTAATTTGCCAATAATATTTTCTACATACAAAATAGTTTTATATTTGTAGTGACTATCAACCACCGTTATTCCCATTTCTGTGAGGTGATTCTTACAATGTTCATTACGATTCAGATTTAACATAATTCTTATCATAAATTAAGGGCTTTTATTAAGAGATAAAATTCTGTTCATATTACAGAGAGATGTTGACCCATACACTTCCACTCTATATGAGATGTGTGAGTGGATCAAAGCAGAATAAATAGATTTAAGCGTTATTAAATTAAATGATGGAGATAACCTTTTAATTTAAAAAATACCAAAACTTAATTTAAAACATATTTTAACAATGTGAAAGGACCAATCGAGCTTGTTATATTCTACTAATCTTAAAAATGTTGTATCATTATGAAATTTGACTGGAATTTGCTAATAATACCATACCATTATTGTTATTGTAACAAGAAATTTCACACTTTGATACAATTGAAAAAAATTTTAGAAGGAAATTTACTCATACTCTAAGCTTAATTCATGAAAAAGTAAAGGTATTTTTTTAGTTTATTTTTACAATACGAAAATAATTCATTTTTTCCATAAAAGCGTAATTTTTTGGAGGGGGCCATGGTCTCTACCCTGGATCCGCCACTGCCATGTGTTAAGTTATATATTTTCCAAGGTATGAGGTTGAAGAACAAGTGAGTACAGTAAGGCAGCCAAGAAAGTAGTCAGAGCTCATTACTACTTAAATTAATACATATACAGTGTGAGTTAAAAGTATGGGTATACTTTGTTTAGTTTGTAATAGATAAAGATGGAGGAATGGAACTTGGGACATGTTTCTAGGAAATAGAATTGAAATTTTTAGTCACTGTTACAACTTTGCCCATTTCCCCAAAATGGGACTTTAGATGGGGGAGAGGGGCTTCTTGAGAAGTTTAGAATGGGGCATTCAACATTTTTAAATGTAAAGACCCATTAAGTGACTCATTTGAAAGGTTTCGATAAAAGAAGAAGAACAGTAGAAACTAGACCGTTCTATCTCTACTCAGTACAAAATGGCAGCACATTGAAATTAATTAAAAATTAATTAAGACAAAACCAAAACATTCACTTCAGAAGGTTAATAACTTCAATAGACAACCACTTTCCTTACAAACTCAAACCTGTTTTACAGTTATTACATGCTGAAGGTCGGACCTCCCTTATCTTAACAGTTTTGAGGAAATCCAGTAAAATATTCAATTTCTGGTTGGAATTAACAAAGTTAAGACATGTTTTTGTAATACTTTATGTTGAAATGGAGTGTTTAAGTGAACAAGAGCGTATTATGACCCTGATGATGCAAGGCTACAGAGACCGGGCGAGATCTTATGATGAAGTAAGAAATTTATTTAGTGACATTTATCCCAATCGAAACCCTGTATCTAAATCAGGAGTTAAAAAAACAATCCAATGTTTCCAGGGAGATTGCCCCAAACCTGGACGACCAAAATTGGCTATAAACGAAGCATTGTCACGTAACGTTCTACAGTCTGTTGTAGAATATCCTCATGCCTCAACAAGAAATGTTTCTCATCAGTTTGTAAGTTTTACATGCCAGTAGTTATAAAGCGTACAAAATTTGTTAGGTCATAAACTAACTGAGGACGATTGCGATCTTTGAGTAGAATTTTGTCAAATAATGATGCGGAACATTGATAATAATACAATGAGATTAAACAACATTGCTTTCTCATATGAAGAAACTTCCATGCTAAATGGTAATGTTAACAGACAAAATGATCGTTATTAATCCGCATTGGATGAGAGAGCAACATACCCAGCATCCTAAAAATTTAAACGTTTGGCTTGGCATTGTGAGGGACAGTTTGTTGGGCCCTTTTTTATTGATGGAAACCTTAATGCTGAGGTATACCAGGAAATGTTACAAAATAAGGTTTATCCAGCTATCCAATAGCAACTAACAACTGTAATGAAGTTTTGTTCCAGCAGGATGGAGCACCTCCACATTATGGCCGGCATGTCCACGAGTATTTAAACAATATTTTTCAAATCGCTGGATAGGCAGAAGAGGAAGTATTGAGTGGCCACCAAGATCACCAGATCTATCTCCACTTGACTACTTTGTGTTGGGCCATATTAAAAACAACGTCTATAAAACGAAACTCCAATGCATTAATGACCTTAGGGACAGAATAGTAGCAGAAATTCAAAAAATCTTGTGTGAATCCATACACCATGCCATTTCAAGTTACTAATGTTACTATAATTTTACATTTAACAATTTTTAACTGCCCCCCCCCCCCAAAAAAAAGCCCATTTTGTCGAAATGGTAAGCTTTTGTTTCCTAGTGGGGTATCCCGAGTTTTATTTTTCTGTCTTTGTCAATTGAAGGTTGAGCAGAATTCATATATGCCTTTAACATAATTAATTGCACTGAACTACCATTTTGTACTGGATTTGTACTTTCCAATGTTCTTCTTCTTTTATCAAGACCTTTCAAATGAGGAATCACTTAATGGATCTTTCAATTAAGAATTTCGAGGAAAAAAATCCCATTTTGGGGAAATGGTCATAGTTGTAACAGTGACTAAAAATTTACTTCTATTTTCTAAAAAGGTGTCCAGAGTTCCATCCCTCCATCTTAATCCATCAAAAACCTAACAGAGTATATCCATACTTTTAACTCACACTGTATATATTTATATTAGTATAATGAATGGTCAACTAAAACCTTTTTTTATTATTTTATTTCCAGTTGACCATTCATTATACTAGTATAAAGATAATAGTGTAATGTGGAGTTAATACACACACACACACACACACACACACATGTATGTATTAGTAGTCACAAAAAGTGTTAAGCAGATGTTAAAACAATAGTGAATCCAAGGTGTTTAGATTGGATACCAAGTATCCCAGTTTTAAACAGCTTCCCAGAGCCGAGTGACTATACACAACTGAACGCAAATTTGCTGTCTGTCATTTGCTTAAAGGAAATACGCGTTCAGTATTTAAATCTTTCACATGAATCTCATATCTCAGGTACAGAGAATGTTGATTGTGTTGTGCTGTAGGGCTGAAAAGCTGGAGGTGTTGCCAAACCTTCAGAGCACCATAACCTCAATCGAAAATTTGTTCTGTCCTGAGAAAAAAAATGGAGTATCTGACATTCCTAATAAAGGTAGGTAAGATCTAAAAAGAAAAGCCAAGCCTAAAAATTATGAGGGTGGAAAGATTGTGCACACCTTTACTGTGACACCAAACAGGGCACTCAGCCACTGCACCATAAAGCGTCACCTTAAGGAGTAGTTGCTACTGTAGGTATTATTTCAGCCAAACAGAGGCTTCAATAGATAATTACTTCATTTTATTTACTAGGTAAATTACTAGGTGAATTACTAGGTAAAAGAAACTAAGTCATTCACATTACAGAAATAATCAATGGTAATAAATCTGGGTTAAAAAAAGTTAAAAAGTGTAAATATTGGTTAACAGATCGAATAGTGAAGTTATCAATGAAATCAAAGTTGAAGGAAGGAGCTTGCTACTGTCTTCCTGCTTGCTCTACTCTCACGTTTGACTACCAGAGCAGTTCAAACCAGGTGGTGATGCCCCACAGTGTACCTCAGTGGGCAGATGGTTACAACAGCAGTCTAGAGTGAGTCAGATTGTGCCTGCTAGCACTTGAAATCTTTGTTATTGAATAAAATACCTGTTACATTTTATTACATTCTCTTTAAGGTTCATAAAGTCCTAAATAGCTGTGATAATACTGAATTCTTTAGAAGAAGTTTTAATAAAGATATAAAATAGGTTGATTTTATTTATGTATGTGTTTCAGTCTAATAACAATATTTTTAGTAATTGGAGTTGTACTGAACGATTTTGTGCTCAAATATAAATTTAACTGACCTTTACAACTATGTATTGTATTCAAATTGTCTGGTAAATTACTTCTTAATCAATGTTGAATTGAATAAGATTTGAATTTGGAAAATTCAAGGTAAGATTTATTATCAGACAAATGCTATTTTCAGGTCAAACATTGCACGCCTGTCCCTATATTTTGGGGTTCAACAATTTTCTGCTCTAACTCGTAGACTAACTTCATCTTTCAGTGATTTTCTGGGTAAGTTTAATAATTATTAATTTAATTATATCTGTATTAAATCAGCACCAAAGTAAAATAAAGTTGAATATTGTTTATACATACACACCATATAATATGCAGTTAAATTTAAACCTACAATGACATAAAATACTGGACTGAACTAGATAGAAAATATTATATAATATTTATAAATATTACTTTCTTTATTAGGTTTTTATGCGACTTGGTGTAATATAAACCACAAAGGAGTTATTAATCTCACAGCAGTCCGACATTTTATTACAAACATTCAACTTAAAGAGACGTAGTGTAATGGAAATGTGTGGCAACCTTCTTCTCAAATGGGTTTTTGGTTATAGTTACTAAGAATAGTTTAAATTTTCACAACTTTTAGAATCAAAAATTTACTAGGAAATGGTTTAATGGGAAAATTATGTCAGCCTGATTTGACGGAAGCAAATATTCTTAGTACCTAATTAAAAACAAAGAATATAAAGTTTGGCCTTAACAATAACCACGTGATTTTTAGGGTTTCCATTACAGACCATTTATTCTAGATTCAAGCAGTTAAACCTCTGCTATTTAGACAAGTTTAGATCTGCAATCAGCCATTTGTAATGCCATAAAGTGGGATGAAATTAATCATGTACACTTGAAAATTTAAGGAGGAACTACCCGTAATAAAAAAGATGAGGGATTACATTCATGGGTAAAAGTGTTTTTACTGAGCTCTCTTTCTCAAGGGAGTGGAGTCTGTAAACTTTTGAAAGAAAATTTATCAAAAAAGATTTTTGTTAATTGATTTTGAACACGTTTTTTAGTAAGAATGTAACATTTGATAGATGGTCACAAAATATCTACTTTACAAAAATACACTCATAAGAAATAAAATACCTACCTCAATATTTTAAGTTCATTATTTGAGATTTGAAAAGATGACAGGATTATGGATATTTATTAACGTTAAGGTGTTTCTGTGGTAAATGGGTGTAATCTGTTACTCTTACATCAAAGGTTTGCACAAAATCATCTTGGCAGTCACTTATAATAAAACAAATTTAGTTCATGTGACACATTATCATTTTATTTTTTAATTAATACACAAATCAGCCCATGACAGTATGAAATTTTAAAATTCACATTGAAATTGAATTAGTTTCTAAAAGATAATTTCCGAGTACTCTTTTGAAAATTCTTACCTTGGATATTAATGGTTTACTAGTTATGTATTGTGGCTCAATTTATTCCCATTCTAATTAAATAAATAACTATGGTGATGAAATCTTGCCAATAAAAAATCACAGAATAGATCTGATTTCAACCTGACAAAAGGGTTATTTCAGTAATTTTCTGCATATACACTTGTAGGTCATATTTAAATAAAAAACAATATACAGTAATACATTCTTTTCAATATACATGCAAAATCATGTATTGTGTCATTAATATATTTGAATATACTTCTTGACATAGCCTATATAAATCTTTTGTATTTATCTTTGGCAAATAAAGGTACTTTATCTTAATCTTGAATAATAATTATTAAGTATGCTAATAAAGTCACTCTTTTAAATTTCCCATTTTAGAAAACATATTCATCCCCTTATAGATTGAGCTAAATTTTGTATGTATCATAAATCCTTACTATTTTCTAATGCCAGTTTTATTATTAATCATACATTTGAAATATTATTTTATGTTTCATCTACAGTTTTCATAACTCATTAGACTGCAAATTATTTATGCACCAATATTAATTGAATTTGTATTTAAATTAATATTACAAAATTAAAAATTCATCTCTTTCCCTTTAGTACCATTGTTTAGAAATAATATACTATTAAAATGTACCATATCTAAAGTAATAGTGTGAATGTTAGCATGTAAGACAAGATGTATTTCAGTGTACATCACATGAAGCAGATTAACCCAGTTATAAAAAAAATAGCAGTTTTGAAATATTGATGTTTTTATAACATTTTGCTGTTCTGCTTAATCTTGTAAAAGTGTTGATTCTGTCTATTACAACAGTGAACAGGCTAACCAATACACTTTGAGAGATTGAATATGCAGTATAATCCGGTTATAGCGTCACCCCCATTTGCAGCGGCCCGCCGACGTTATAAGCGGGAAACGTTATACCCGAAAGTTCAGAAAAAAACCGCCTCCTTCGTCCCCCCCCCTAACTAAATGTGAACTATATTTCACCAGTAGCCTAGAAAAATGAGGAAACGCCACTTTTGAGAACTAATTTCCACCTTTTAAGACTTTTGTGGGTCAATTGTAGGATTTCAGATTAAATTGAGAGCTAGGAACAAAAAAACTTTGTCATTTAATCAACCAAAGTGGGGGGGGGGAATATAGCAGTATTACAGCAATCAAAAAGAAGTTAGGAACTAAATACTGTACATCAATATTGTCAGGGGATTAGATCACAATTTCTTAAGTAATCATCCATTTTTGATTGCTTTTTCTTGGTGGAGGACAGCATGAAGGTCTCAAGCCTCCTCCACCAACTCCATCAACTCCTGGGGCACTCCCTCATGTTGGCACAGGAAACGGGTAACGGTGCTCAGGCTTGCCAGGCTCTCCTCCGAGGTTACTGGACAGGGAGCATCCTCGCTGTCGGCGTCATCGTCGCTTTCGGTGTTCTACACTTCCATGCCGTGGGCAGGCTGGTGTGCGGCGGCGATATCGTCTAGACTCAGCTCCTCGCACACCTCCAGATCATCGTCATTCCTGACCAAGGCGTCGAAAGATGGAGTCTCACCGTCGTCGCCGACAGCGCCAAGCATGCTGCAGACTTCTTGCCACCTTGAATAAATTAAGAGACGTCTTACCTCCTCCCTCCGCGCCCCAATCCCCCACGCTCCTTTTCCGATCCCAACCCTTTGGCGGCGAGATCCTGGCGGCGCGACGGTACGTCATGTCAAAAGTGGCGTTTCTCTCACTGAACTGGATAAAAAATGCTCTCTCAGGACAACTGAAAACGTTATAAGCAGTCGAAATGCAGCCGAAACCGTACCTTAAAGGCAGGTAAACTTAATAAGCGGGAAACTTTATATGCGGCGAAACGGGGTCTGATTTTTACCGGGGTGGGGCTATTCCAACTTTATTAGCGAGCTAACGTTATAAGCGGGCGACGCTATAACTGGCTTATACTGTACTAAGGAGTGAGGGGTATTGTGTAAATACCTAGGTCTGCCATTTCCCTCCCCTCCAGTTTTTCTTTCACTGTATCTAGTAGGGGACAAATATTTTGAAAAGAAATCTTAAGTAAGTACAGTTTAGGATTATAATAAATGTGTAATTTTGAAGCCAGATTTTTACAATCTTAATATGGTTGTATTTTTTGCAGAGACTTTTATTAATTTAATTCTTTTTGACAGTTTAATACTTCCTTTAGAATATGTTGACCATTAAATCTTAAATGAATATTTGATGGAATGACCATTAACAAGAAATGACTTGTAAATTCTTGCTTTTGACCCTTCATAATTAGAAATTTTAATACATTTCAGTTGTAATTATTAACAAGAAAATATAGAAAGAATATAATAAGAAAAGCTGTGGAAACATTTTTCATTATTTTTTCTTATTGTAATAGGACATTTTCTTTAAATTTACAACATGTTGAAGACATTTATTTATTTCAGCATTGGTTTGATACACAATAGTAACAAGGTATAATATATAGAACTCAGCTGATATTTGGATTGTATAAAAAATTAATAAAATCTTAGTTAAAAAAGTAATTTATTAAAAAAAAAAACTAAAGTTTAAAAACAAATGTATTATTAGTTTATTTAACAAGCCAAGTATTTATTATATTTTTATATTTGAAATAGCATTGTACAGAAAGAATGTTTTAATTCTTAATTTTGTTAATAATTGGTTTGAAAGATAAATCAACTTGATTTTGAATTTGGAGTTTACTCTGTTTTGATATAGCAAATGAAATAAATGCAAATTTTTCTAATATAACATTTTATAGATCCACAATATATCCATAAAATGCTATATACTTTTGACTGATGTACCTCTATATACAGTGCTATGCATTAAATTGTACTGACTAGAAAGTTTGTATGTATGTACATATGACTATATCATTGTTAGAATAGCTGTGAACTGTTTCCTTTTTCCTCTTAGATAATCATAAAGTCTAAAAGGAAAACAAAATTCCCAATTAAAATCCTCACCTAAAAAGTATATGTGCACAAATAAACTAATATTTATGTCTAAAAATCTGATCATAGTGATTTATTATTCTTCTGAAGTTGCAAGTTTAACTCTGTGATTGAAGTAACTTTCATTTGGTGAGACAAAGAGTAACCTCGTCTAGCACTTAATCCTACCCAGAAGATGTATTGATCAAATAACTTTATAAATTACTAGTAGGCAGCTGGAAACTTCACTTAAATCCTAGATATTGTACCTGTGATCAAATGTTGAAACAGTCTTATTGACTGCTGTAATTAAAACAAAAATCTAATAATTATATTGTATCAGTTATACATTTTTAGAAACTGACCCGTTGGTTTGAGATTATAATTTGGTAAAAAAAATATTTTGTTACATTTTATTCACTTACCTGAACAAATTAATCACCAGCTTGGTCAGTTCAAACACATTCATATCTTTCTGTACCCTGACTCCTTCTATAAGAGACAGTTGACTCTAGACTCTTCAACTTGGTGAATTCACTGAAGACAGAGGCATTTGAAATTTGTTAAAGCAGTTGGTATTGCAGCATTGTAATTAAATTGTCAGGGCAGTTTTGAAATATTGATGTTTTTATACTTGAAATGTGTTGATTTTATTCTACTACACTGATCACTTGCATTAAGTACAATAAAGTTTCTCTCTTTCCAGGAAACTGTGGAGGACTTCTGGGTCTTCTTCTTGGGTTCAGCTTCATGAGTCTGTTTGAAGTATTCTATTTTGCTTTTATACGACCAGCTAGAAAAACTATTTGTATTTTAATCAACAAACTGTTATCATTAGTTCATTAAATCTTATTGTATCTTCTTACCATAAATTTACCATGTTTATTTAATCTAGATCTCCATTAAACTATTTTAGTTTGTCCAGTCTATCTAGATATGACATTTTTGCCATAAGCTGAATAACATTTACTGAAATTATCGTTGTAACAAATAATAAAGCAAAAAAGTATGAGATTTAAAAAATCATAAGATTGTAGAAGTTTTGAAGATTCTCAAATCTAAGGTAGAATAAGTATAAAGATGGTTTCTTTTATATAAAAAAAATTATTCAATGTAAAAAAAAAAAACCGGTTGTCTGTAAAGTCGGTTTACTGACAATAATAGTTGAACGTGACGTCATAAGAAAATACTGATGGAATGGTTGCATTTTTCAAAAGAAAATTTTAATTTTATTTGTTTGATAGATATTTTGTATGGATATAGAGAAGGAGGTAAATGGAAATCACAATAGAATTGATCAAGTTACATTTATTTGTGCGCATAAATACAATTATGTCAATTTTTTTTACAATGTACATAGTTTTTACAAGTATGAATGTGCGTTGAGCAATTGTTTTACAACTTTTATTTACAACTTTTAAACATGTATGATATTCAACTTCTTACATTTTTTGTTATTCTGTTGAGAATAGGACAATGATAGGAAAAGTAGGAAAAGTTACTTAATTATTTTTGCAAATTTAATTGTAATTTGTTGTAAAAAAGTAATAATTTTGAATAATTTAATATACGAATGAACTGTGATTAAATTATTGTTCATAAATCTTAAATTTAAAATTTGGAAAAATCATTAAAATGTTTGTAACTATAGCTTTTAAAAAGCCCGCCTCAATGTGTTTGATGTAGGAGAAAATTGTTTCCTTTGATGGCTGGCTGGTCCAACATGTCATTTCAGACACGTTGTAATGATATGTGGAAGATTTAACATTTTTTTTAAATCATAGCTACGCTCAGTAATTATTTTGATCGAATAGTAAAGCCATTGATTTTTTACTCATCGTGAAATAGTTCTGTTAACTTATTGTTATAGTTTTGTCAATTATAGCATAACCTACAATCGCTGCACTATCGAACCGATGCTATTTATTTAAATGATGAAAGCACGAATATTCGACAATATATCACTGAACATATATTTAATATCGAAAGAATCATTACCTTTATCACCACAGTTATCGTTGCTATAAACAATTGACACCACATTCACTTTTCACTGCACTTCATACTTGAGTTGGCCAGTTTAAAAATAAGTCTTGTCCACAAAAAATCGAAAATGAGATTTTAATGGCTTTGGATTCAGAATTTTAAGCTTCTTTGATCGGTTAACAGATTTTGTTCCAAAAAAATCCTGTCCCAGTAATAATAAGGGTATAATTTTGTGGTTATTTCCAAGATGAGTCTTGTCAATGAACAACTTTTTCAAAGTAAGTCATGTCCGTTTTATCCACATAGACGTTTCAAACGAAGTCTTGTCCCATGAATACAGTTGTGACTTTAATATTTTTCCTGATTGCACTGAATAAGACCGGCTGTTTGACTTTATTACAGCACATAACGTGTTTAATTGTCCAGTGACATTGTCCCAGATGTTGTGCCGTTAGGTGTCAAGGTAAAACCGGTCAAGATAAAAGATGTAGAGAATCTCCTAGCAAAACACTTTGGAAATGAGTGGAAAAATAGACCCGATCTTAACTGGTATGTGAAAGTGCTGGAAAAACAACAGAACTGTGATCAAAACCGTGAACCACACGTAAAAGAAGATGATGTACCAATGCTGGACATTTCTAACATTATTTGATTTTTAATATTGTTGCAGCTTTAATATTTTTAAGTATCACGTACTGTTTGCTCATTAATGAAGACTACCATTTAGTACACCAAACATTTTAAAGCTAAAACTAATTAAATGCTGATGACATCATTTTACATTGTAGAATAAAAGAATATTCCTTATGTTGACTATTTTTATTTTCCTGTATTTAATATGATTTGTTTCCATAGTAAGTCTTGTCCATAGCCAGCTGTTTCAAAGGAGTCTTGTCCAAAGTGACGTTCCAAAAGGAATCTTGTCCAACATACAATTCGCTATAACTGCTTTATCTATATATGTAGGTCACTGAAAATTCATATAAAATTCAGATCATGCATACAAATATTTTAGTAAATAGTTCAAGAAAACTTTTTTCGTAGAATTAATTTTAAACGTTTTTTTTTCATTTACCGAAAGTTTTGGAAAGTGGACAAGACTCATTTAGGAACTGACCAACTCACTTGACAAAAACATGTAAATGTATTATTGTATAGCAGCTGTCCACGAGGACACATCACTCACTCAAGTAGGAGAGAGACAGATGTCGAACAGATGCATCGCTCACTCAAGTAGGAGAGAGACAGATGATCCACGCTCTCGCTTGCACTTCCTTAAATGGAACGCCTCAGAGTGAGGTAACGCCACATGCATCATGTTTTTTGGTGCGTGCAGCCAGCTCCATCGAATTATTGTCACGTCAATAATTTATGGGTAACAAAGTTTTAGCAAGGAAAAATGTATCAGCTGTGGTTTGCAATTTAGTAATAAAATTTAATTTATATGTTTCCTAAACAAATCAGCTTTAACCTTTGCAGCATTTCTTTTTTTTTAAGGATAGGCTGATCCACTTTTAAGCATTATTCTGCCCATCCTCATTGGCAACAGGCTTGCATGAGGACCTTACCAAACAGAATATAGAGGAGAGTCGGTACATTACAAAATCTATCTCTAACAAGTTTAATGTATCTCCCTAAGCCAATGTAGGAAGTTGAATACAGGGACTGTGTTATGGGTCTATGTAAGCATTATACAGCATTTGAAATTATATAAATCAACTATAATATTTTACTATAATTCTTAAAATATTCAGTGATATTTCATCAATTTTATAAGATTTACTAATAAAGTACTCAGCAGGATGTGATTTATTGTAAAAATGTCAATACCTATTTTAAAAATTGCCTAACATCCTGACAATCATTTGTCATTAAACAAACATGTATAAAAGAATTAGGTACTGACGCTGCTTGTTCTATGTATATAACCTTTACTCATTTTTAGATTCCTAGTAATTAATAATCAGAAATTAGAACTTAGATTCTTAAACTTAAATTTTATTACCAAAGCATAACTCCGGTATTTCATTCATAGTTAAATATCTTGTTTATTGCAATACTAGGAGTTATCCGTGGCTTCATAGCCTTTGCATGGGTATGAGAAATACCGTATTTATCACCATTTTAATTTACTCCGGTGTTGGGTATTCTTTTGTTCCATAGGTAGTTTTACCTTGTTTCCCGATCAAGGAAATATAAATGTACATACACAGGTCTGAGAAACCTACTTTTATTAAAAGACAGCTAAGATGGGTTATATAACAATCTTTAAATTTATAGTAAAAGTACATTTTTTATACCTAGTAATTAATAGTTGCTAAAATGTACAGTTAAAGGTATATTTTTATAAAAACTTTTAATTTTCATATCTAGATATTTTCTTAATCTGTGCTCAACAGCAGTTTCAGATAGGGTTGAAATAAGAATTGTCACGGGTACAAATCCCGGGGAGGTCCAATTATGTACTTTGACAGTTAAAACCAGTGAACATTGAAGCCGGCATAGCTAAGATGCTGAGGCTTATAAGAGATTAAACAAACAAAAAGAGAATTATTAATATAATAATAATAATAAACTGTATTGTGAATCATCCTACCTAACCTATTTATTCATTCTGACAATACACCATTCAGACATACATTGTATCACTCACGCCTCTTTCACACAATTTACAGGCCCGGCAAATTTATTTGTTTTGCTGGTCTTTGAGAATTTTAGGTTTTAATCATCCCAGCGACCCATCATAAACTCACCAACTGAGTAAAATGCCCTCGAAATTAGAAGAGTTTTCAACTGAGTTTTGAAATGTTTTCCATTTTATTGTTTAATGTGTTCAAGGAGACTATTGATCAATCTGACACCAACCTGGGATGGTAAATTTCTGAACGAATTTTCCTGTGCTGTTGGACGCGAAAGTTGTCCCTGCCTCTCGCTCCGTGTTGGTGAACATCCCCTCCTCTAACCAAAGCACACCCTGACACGGAGTAGAGGATCACCTCGAGAAAGTAGAGACAGGGCAGAGTCAGAAATCCCAGCTCCCTAAACGCGCTTCTACATGACTCTCTATTGTTTAAATTAAAAATTACTCTTACGGCTTTTTTTTGGAGCCTGAAGACTCGCTCTAGCTTGTGCTGTGCAAAACTGCCCCAAAGTCTGATTCCATACCCCAAGTGGGGATAAATTAAACCATAATGAAGGTCTTGTTTCAGATTCTCGTTTGCTTAGCGAAAATTTCATGAAATTTGATTTTGATTAATTTGTTTTCAGGTTTATTTCAGAAAAAAATTGAATGCAGGAATTCAACTCAGAAAAAGTAATTATTTCCAAGTTTTGAAGTGTTTTGGCTTTAACACAGAGAGTCGTGTCGTCAGCATACTGAACCACCTTTCCATTCTGGATCTATGGGTTCAGATCGTTTATAATATACATATCGTTTATAATATCAAGCTTACTCTGTGTTTTCTAAATATAAATGTAAAAAGAATTAAAATTAGTGGTTAAGTTAATTAAACATATGGTCATGCTTTCATAAAAAATGTTTAAACATAACAGTTGATTACATTTAACAGGCTCTTTGAGTTAATATATCCCAATCTTTTTTTCTAAATGCATTACGGCTGACTTGGAATTACACCATGGAGTCAATTTTCACTTCATAAAACTTTTGCACTGTTTTCCTCTGTGGTTGCTTTTGATGATTCTTCTTATTTTATTTTTGGTTGTCACATGTATATTATTTAAAACAGATGATGACAGTTTTGTTAGTCACACTTCACATCTATATGGATTTTTGTATTTCTTTGATATATTGTTCTCCAAAATATAAAAGGACTATATTAAGGGATAGGATGGGATAGTTAGGATAGGGCAAGAGTAATCTTTTCAGCCAGAGGTGTAGCAGGCCTAACCCAACCCAATAAGGAGGTGGACCATGCAAAGGAAGAACCACAGGCCACAGGATTATGTATTGGTCAAAGTGTGTGTGTGTGGACAGTTGTTTCTGCACTCCTCGATTAGGCTATATGTTTCTTTTTATGGTTGTCGGAAATTGACATACTTCCTTACATATTGTTGAGTCACAATTGGATAAAATTTTCTTGATTTTTCTGAGGTATTGTCATTAGGTAATTTCTTAATTTGTTGGAAACATGAGTTCCTTGTATAGTCATATGTTGGGCATTTCAGAGACTGTTTCTATGTTTTTAAATTAAGCTGTACAGTATGTCAGCGGCATCTGAATGCACTGCTCAAATAAATCTAGTCTATGAAATAATTTTTCATTTAAGAATTGAAATTTACAATTTCTTAGTGAAAATTTTATTTGTTTAATGGATAGGTAACAAAGTTAGACCTTGTTTTACGTAATGATCTGAAATCCAGGTGAAATCTTTCGCTAACCGTAACTCGCTAATGAAGTATTTCTGGATCTATGTTTATATAAAATTTTCATTATTGTTACAAGTAGCATGAGCTCCCATAGTTTTTGCATATCTTCGTGTGTCACCCTGTATATGAGATATGACTGTGTTAAGGAAGAGCCTCCAAAACAGTTGAATGATAAAGACGAAGTAATGCAGACTGCAATGTGTCAGCTATTCTCTATCACCTACACTATCGAACCTGGTCGGCCACACAAGGTACTACTAATATGGAATATACACAGCCATCTCAATGTTTACAGCCGAGATAGTAAACCAGAGGTTGGTTCAATCAGGGGTATGTGGTTCGCCTGTCACCACATAACCCCCCCCCACCCCAGCTTTGTCTACCACCCGATTAAGTTTGATGAAACAAGAAACTAAGACAAATAATGTATGGGGGCTTTATCTAACACCCAAGGCTTAATAGTATTGCACTACTATTGGTTTGCTGCCTAAATGAGTGCTTAATTTTATATGATAAACGTCATGGATCATTTATTATTTATAATATCACCAACCAAACACAACACACCTCACAAAACAAATTAGAAATGTTGCAATTGAAACGTCAAAGATTGTATGGGACTGGGAATCCCCCACGACAGCGTCAGGCTCTTTTATGGGAAACCATGAATATAGAGCTGAGCTAGTGCTAGTGGAGGAATCCCCGAAAAACAAATTTTTGTGCTAGCGATTTATTTTGTGTTTGTTTGTTCATTGTTCTTAAAGTTGAGAGACCGGGTGGGTGTCACCCCAAAAAAAGGTAACACCTGGTGTGGCCTGCCCCCCCTTTGCTACGCCACTGCCTCAATCAAGTAAAAGGTGCAGATAGACAAACATTTAACAAAACTGATTCTTAAAATTACTAAAAGAACAGAAGCTGTCATGTGCAAAGTCCCACAAAAACGTAAAAGCCAATAATTAATTTGTAATTTGGACCTGATTCAGTGTTACTACATTAGTAGAGTCAATTATTCAATAATACTTTTAATTTTTTTATGTGGGATCTGTGTCCAGTGCAGTTTAAATTGTATAGTTAATACTCAAAAGATTCCTGTAATTTATTAACTCAACACACCATCAATTTTGTTGCATTGAGTACTACGTAATGCATTTACAAATTCAAATTACATAATTATTTATTTCTGTCTAAATGTATTTGATAGAAACTTTAAAAAATGTAGACTCCACCAAATGACAATGTGTCACTTTATTATCTCTACACAATAAAGAAACTGTTAATGCTGAGTAGTGTATACATCAGCATTGATTTGAAATACTTAAAAGTAATTATAACACTCAACTGATAATGTTTCTTATCACAGAGGTTCCTCTTATATAAATAGTGCTCACCTCATATTTGATAACACTATTTTACTCATCAGTAGTTTGAATCATATAACTTGATTAATAAACAGAGCTATATTATTAAATGGAAAAAAACAAAACTGTTGCTTGGAATAAACTAAGCTTTTACTCTTTAATTTAGATGGTTTGGGTTATTAATTTTTTTAACAAAACCATATAATAAAAAAAGTACATAACACTGCTATTATGCTTTCAAAATTGTATTCTTCATGATGAAACCCTATTATAATTATAAAAAGTACTATAATACATCAAATAAAACAATACAATACAAATTTATTTATTGCACGTTCTTTAAGAATTACAATGGTGTCATAAATACATAAAAGTGCATGTTACTTTTCAGTATTTTTAAAAAATTTCTGGAATAATGCAAAGTAGAACCTTTATATACCAAAATAAAATATAAGTTTCATTATTTAACCTATATATGATCCAACTCAAGTGTGAGATTTCAATGCCGGTCACCACCATAAATGTTCCACCTTATCACAATCTCTTAAAGAATTTAATATGAAAAATTTGTAGGATTTGGGGATAAACTGGAATTAATTTTTGGTATGTTGTTAGAACATATTAAAGTGGTATTGAATCAAGTTTAGTTTAACATTTTAGAGCTAAAAAGCAACGAAATTTTCAGATATTTTTCTGGTTTTGACTTATAACTAGTGAATAGTGACTTTTAGACCAAAAGTCATTCAAACCTTTTTTTGTGTAGATATAATCCTTTTTGGGCTTAAATATTCTAAAATTCAAGCCCAACTGCAGCTTTGTAGGTCCAATAGCTCTTGAGATAGTGGACTTTAACCCTAGAACTGGTACGGAATCCAGTTAACTTGAACAGCAACAATGGGTGTCTTAATTGAGCTATCTGCAAATTCATGACATCAAATAAGGATGGCTGTGTGGTCTCACCTGCTACTCTCGGATTTAGCCTTGGAGTCGCTAGTTTGATTCCAAAGTCTGATGTCAGGGATGTTTGCGATCTGGTTTACACTTAGGAAAGTCACTGGTCTGTGGTATAGACGGTGGGAGGGTTCACTTTAAATTAACGGTGGTTGGCTTGGGTGGAAGTTGACAGAATCAGTGATTTTCTTATATACAGGGTGTATCAGACCCAAAACACCTGTTTTGCATTTTTTGTCTTTTCTACTTAAAAAAAATACTTGATTTATGTTTATTTTATCTTCTATGAGGCATTTATTATTGAATCATGACCATAATAATAGCAGTGAGAGTTATCAAACCATTTATACTACAAATAACACCCAAGTTGTAACATGCAAAAGTCCGTACTCATGGTAGAAAAAAATGTGTTGTAAATTATGACAGCCAGTTCCAGGCTTAAAAATTGATTTTTCCTCCAAAAAGATCTAAATGCTGATTTTAGTAGTCTTTTGGCTGGGATATTAGCTCTAATCGTCATCTCATGGCAAAAGCAATATTAAAAAAATTTATAGAGCAGTTATTTAGCTTTATTTTAAGTACAGAAAAAGTCTGTATGTCTAAAAGGTCTCTAGTTACCTGTAAAACCACATTATCTACTCTAGTTGCCTATTAAAAGTAGGGAAAATTAGATTGTTCAATAAATTAAGCCAGACACCTTGCAGTCCTTTTATACTATATATATATATATATATATATATATATATATATATATATATATATATATATATATATGTGTGTGTGTGTGTGTGTGTGTGTGTTAAAGCTAAAGGAAGAATTACTAATTGAGGGTGATTATTAACACATTGTATATAAATATGTGTAATTTAGGTGTTAGTGGATTCATAACTGTGATGTTGTTTTGCTTTAAAAATAGCAGAAGCCACTCATTTTGTGTATATAGGTAGAAGGCTGTTATGTAAACCTGTTTGTGCTTTGAGCGATCATAAACAGACTAGCCATTAAGAGATTGGAGCCATCAAAACAGATTAGCCATTAAGGGATTGGGAACCTCATTCATAGTGAGGCTTTTTGTTTCGTCTGCCCTTTAAAACGGCCGTATTCGGATCAGTGAAGAACCTTTCAAAGAAAAATTGTCTAGAATTCGATCATGTTGGCGTTTTAAGTACTTCATGTTGTGTTTCTAAATGTTTACAATATGTCAGAGTTACCCCCGTCGGATATTTGTTTCATGTGTTGGAAAGTGCTTTGAAAACGAACAGTGATAGTGAAAAACACCAAATTCAGGTGCTAAAAGAAGTGAATAAGAAACGTGGACATGAAGAGATTAGGTTTTGGTGCAACTTGAACATAGTAACAGTACATGATGCATGCAGGAAAATGTAAACTGTGGAAAGTTATGTGAAAGCATCTGTTTGGAGGGGAGAAGATATTTCAACTGTCTTCACGTGAAATAAAGGTGATGCATTTGGATCAAGGCGTCACATCATTAGAGATAGTTGTTTCCTTTGCAATGAAAAAATTCTCTAAGGAGTATTTTGAGAAACAGATAAAATTGACCAAACATTTACGGGATTAACTCCATCAAGTGGAAACAATGGAAGTGAAAGAATTGATTATAGAAAAAGTTAGACAAGCTGATGAATGGGGACAACAGATTCTTCAGCATCTTTCGATGTATAAATGAACTTGTTGCTGTTGGGGGTAAGTAACACAAACTGCACTCTTTGTCATGATCTACCGGTGCAGGAGGTAAACAAGGACATCCTGAACCACCTCTCCTTATCGAGGATATAGAACTTAAATAGACATACCTTGCAGAAACAAGAGATGAAAACCAATTTTCTATAAGTGACTTGATTGCAGAGAACTTCACAGATGATTATAAACCAGCAGTTCAGGCTCATCAAAAAATCGATATGGGGAAAAAATTATTTTTTCGCAGGTTGGTCCGTATTACAGCCCAATCTTGATCTTCAAGGACAAAAATTGTGTACAAAAAGTGATACAATTACAGATCCTCCTAAAGAACGACAAGAGTTGTCAAAGCCGCAGCTGAGATTATCCTGCAAGACATTCGTTCCTAAACATTTGACACTACTAAATATCCCCCATCAAATGACTTTTTAAAAGATGCAGTGGCTTCAGTTTTAGTGTGTTACATCAATTATTTTACATTTATTGAAGTGCATCTATTAGCATTTCAATGCATCACATTATCTTATTCAATATATTGTATAACAGAATATTTAATGTTAACATTTAATGCTTTCCAATCTTATGTTGAATACTTCTGCACTCACAAGATTCCTGTTCAAATCCAATGCTAGACCTAGTCAAACAAAGAAAATAATGTATTGCATTAGTCTTATTTTGTCATTTTATAACTACAATGCAACTAAATCATATAAAAATAAGGGCTTAAGATAAAAATGAAGGAAGCAATATATAGTGAATGATAATATTCGACAAGTGACTTGACTAAGGCCAGTTGTAACAGAATGGTTTGCTTCAAATTTGAGAATCAAGTGCAAAAATCCTGTACTTATTAGCATTGTCTCTGATCTATGAATGTGAATAATCTCTGATGTTGAATAATGTGATTTCCTCTGACTGAACAGTGGTCATGTGAGAGAAGTTTATCTGAATGTGATAGGTGCTATATTATGATAGGTCTATACATCTCATCTCAGCAATAATGGTGAACAATGCTGCTCTTATGGCAAGCAAATGAGCTGCAATAATACCTAACTCAGAAGTAAATAAGTTCAGTGAGAGCTTTAAACTTTTCTTTAAATTTTTAAGAGCTTATTTCCTTATAGATTAGATGATTGAAGTGTGAAAATTATCTCCTAAATCAGCTTTTCAGTATTAGTTTAAACCTTGATGGAATGGTCTTCAAGTAACCCACTCATATCGGCTATAGCAAAATTTAAGAACAAAAAATGAGACAAATATATAATGGCCTAAGTACCAAAAATAAATATTTAAGATAACTAATGTTCTATGTAAAAATGTATAAGTAGTAATTTGTTGTCTATAAAAAATACAAGTTAAAAAATATCTAAGAACTTACATATGCATCTAGATGCCACATTATAATCTATATAAAGGTTTATGTACAGTTGTTAAATATATATATATATATATATATATATATATATATATATATATACATATATACACACTACTATCCAAAAACAAAAACTCATTAAGGAAAACAAAAATTATGAAATAACAACTAAAATGGTTGACTATAAAAATTTTCCAAAGTCATTTTTTTGGAAGTTCAACTGTAATATTTAAATATAAGGTACATACATGCTAGAAGCTCTTTTCTTATTGGAATTCTTAATAAATTTAAAAACAAACACTATAGTAATATACCTTTTATTATTGAAATTGAAAAAAGTTTATTATTGATTTGTTTTCAAATTTATCATCCAACAAATTGAAAGATTAAATTTTATCCCGATAAGTTGGTTATCTGTTTACACTATTCATACTCAAAGGTCCAAGCTTCTTAACAACATTAAATTCTCTATTTCACTGTGACGGAAAAAAGACAGGTGATTAAATAGACTTCTAATGATAATTCATATTTAATAAACATTTCATAGTGTTTTACAATCACTACAATTTTACATCTTGGAAACAAAAATACATTTTTGTAATCATATATTATAGATACAATGTAAAAAATAAAATAAAAAATAAATTTGTGCTAACTGTATAAAAACCTTACAAGTCTAAAAATAAATAAAGCTTTTTATTACACTTTTTACACAGTAAGTAAGATTGAATGTAGGCTAAGAATGATAATATGTATAGTAATAGTTAAATTTACAAAAATTTGTAAAGATATCCATGAAACATGTATTGTGATCATTATATACAAATTTATAGTCCTGATGACAGTTATAATTAGTTGCAGCTCCCATTTTTCAATATGATAAAAATCATAACAATTGTACTATTTAACTAAATACATTGTATAGCATTATTTAACTTGTGCAATAGAAATAATATATTCTTGTCCTTTATTTCTAATTTGAACAATAAGATCATTATTTCAATTTGTTATAGAGGTCCCGAAATACTCTAGTCGCATAACTGTAAGACAGAGCAGAGTATTGAACATCTAACTATAATATAATCTAATTTATTATATTATATTATAGTTAGACAATTATATCCACAAATATCCACAATCTATTGATAATTCTAACTAATTACTTAACCCTCTTCCAACCAAAATTGTTTAAAAATCCTGCTTCTTTGTTGAATTATAATTAAAGTGGTTTAATGATCTTGCTAGAGCTAACATAGCTCTTTAGAAAATAACAAGCAATCGAAGTTCATTACAATACTGTGATCAAACACATAAACACGGCCAGAATTTATACTTCTTTGAGTGATATTGACTTAAAAAATATACATATAAATACAGTTTAGTAAATTCAAAATGTGCCAAAAGATTAAGTTAAATGTTATCACAAAAATTAATGTATATTTTGTCTACTACTCAAACTTTTGTTGTTAAAATGTAAAACTTAATATACAGTATAATTTTATGAAAATTATATTGTTTAGTTTTAAAAGTATACATAACATGTTATTCATCACGATTTAATGAAGAACAAAATACTAATATATATAGAAGTAATCAAGTAAATGGAAGGGTGTTACCAGCAGCAGAGGGGAGATTAAGGTCAAAGAATCCTCTCTCCGAAATGCAAGATAATAATGATGGGGTTTCATAAGACCAAGATTTTGTAGCTAACCAACTTCTCCCACAAATTATTTTCTACAAAAATACACTGCAGAATTATTTATCTTTTTAATTTATTATTTGGATTTGTCTTATGTACATGTTGAATATAGTGGAAAATTAAGTGGCTTTTATTTTTAATATGGATTTTTCTAAACTTTGGTGTGATGTTATTTTTAAAACATAGTGTAAATAAACAAATATTTGTACAATTATTTTCTGTGTTTAGCTAATATACTTTTTACTCTGAATGTGCCTTGTTAATTATCAATAGTAATTTATTAATAAATATTGATTCCCAATAATGTCAACCATAAAACTAGTTTTATAACTACTAGCCTTGACTATTAATCTTTCTGAGAAGACAAACTTTTCAATGCTATAAGTAGTTTCTGTTTGAAACCGCTCTATGTATGTGCCACATAGTGGCTAACGCTAGAAACACAAGCTGTTGGTGATAAGCTGTTGTGCCACCCGGTCTCTAAAGTAGTGAAAAATCCCCTCTTGGTCTCTAAAGTTGTGATATATTAATTGAAAGAGCCTGTTAAATGTAATCAACTGTTTTTTTATGTCAACATTGTATTATGACAAAACTATCATATGTTTAACTAACTTAATTCCAATTTGTAAAATGTGTATCAATTTATAGTCTCCAAACCATAGAATAAGGATAAGAGTAACAATTATTCTAACTTAAATTAATCCAACTTTTTCTTCAGATGATAAAATTGGCAATTTTAGTTAAACTATGCTTTTAGCAAACATTAAGTATGCAGTATTTGGTAAGTAGTGAAATGCAGATATCAAAGACAAAGTTACTCTTTAGTTGTGACTGCAGATTTTAAGACTGTAATGTTATTAAACTTATATAAATCTTTAATTCAGTCCAAAATCTCCAGCGCAAATAGGCTATTGTATACTCCAGTGCTAAATACATAATGTAATTGAATATGCTTAATGTGATATGTAAAATTTAATGTGTATAATATAATATGTCTCTTTATATATCTAATAAGAACGGTCACTTAACTTGGGTATAGTTAGACATTAGTGTATTTTTTTAAGGTTTATGTAAATATATAATAATTGATATGTATGATTTAAAATGTATAGTGTAATATTTTTAACCTACATAAATATGTAATATGCGCCTTAAATATGTAATAGGAATTGTTTTTAATCTGGCTAGCCTATAAAATTTACAAAATGAATGTATAAAATGTGAAGTCATCGTAGTTCTAATTATTTGCATAAAATTATTCTTTTCTTTATGGATTAATATAATAGTTTAGAACATTTTTACTGATTCCAAAAGATTGTCACATCTTAATGTAGTTATAAAATAATTAAAATATATAACAAATTGAATAGTGTCTGCAATATCAATATTTGAAAATATACATAAATTATTTATTTAGATTAAGTGATTAGTTTCCTTTCCTTTCCTACAGACAAACATTGTTTATAATATGTTTATCTAAATCCATAACAGTTCAATTCAATTTACCTAATTTGTCAGCACGGCCACAGTTTTGGACACAGTGTAATAATTAATTGTGGTATTGAGCAGTCGGGTTAACACTTTACAGGTGCAGACTTTGAATTGCCACTAGGCAGATGGGTGAGCTTTTCAAATTCATGAGAACTTTTCATGAGCGTCTCAGAATATTGTTTCAGAGACCTGAAATGGGCAGCGGTTCATAGCGAAAGAGCAGGTAGACAGAACCGAGCAGTTCCGACTACCATTGACAAACCCCGAACATCTGCTGGCCTTTGTTACAAGGTCGTGAATTTTGCGGGTAGACGAGGAGATAGCGGAGGTAGGGGCTGATGGATGAAGCGATGGTTGCGACTCTGGTGAAGGGTACGCGAACCGCGTACACCAGCTGTTCACACCCGTCCCATAGGGATAATATATCTTCTCAGAATGATTCATAATAAAGGCTACTAGTTTTAAATTTTCCAATTGCTCTAAGAGCCTTCAATCACAGTAATAATTAAAAAGTCCTAAATGTGCAAGAGACATTACTGTACATTATGCTATATACACAACAAAAATAATAATAGCTGTAGTTATCCTACAGTTGTATCAATAAATTAATTCCAAAAATAATCAAACTTCAATTTTAAAATACGTTTGTGCTACATGAATAATATTTAATATTAATAATAATATTGATATATTATATCAATGAGAGTGATCAAAATTCAAATGATCTGCTTTAATATGTAAATATTACAAATCACTGAGTAACAGCAAGAAAAAAATTTGTTTTTATATTCAGGCCTCCATGTCTAAAATGGGCAAGATTCAGCTAAACACTGTCACCCTGAATATCTACGACTATGTTAGTATTAAAAATATGTTTAACTGTATATTATATACATAGATACAATAGGTTACCAATACAGCAAAATTTACATATGTGGAGTAAAAATACAAAGTTATTACAGAATTTGTAAATACATAACCAAGTGTCAGATTGTTTCATTGTAACTTGTGATAAAAATCATAAATTTAGCAGATACAATCAGTCCCTATAAGACCTATCCGCAGCTGCCATGTAGCTATTTAAACTCTGAAAGCTTTGTTTTTGGACTATCAATATTAGCTGTAGATTCTTAACAGAAATACTATAACATAGAACGGTTCCATACCTAACATGAAACAAAACGTGCATGTTTCTATATTTACCACCTTACAAAGCTCTAAACATAAAGTATTAAAATGACATTGTTATGAAATTCCATTGCCAATCACTCAGTATTAATGTGGAAAAACCAGAGACAATGCTATTGTTTCAAAGATAAGCTGTTTTTTCTCTTAATTGAAAAAAGTTAATTTTTAATATAATATTGATGAGCCAAAATGCAGATTTCCAAAGTCCCAATTGTCTTGGTATTCAAAAACAGTATCGTCAACCTTAAGCAATTCATGTTTATGGTGATCATTCTGTGTGAGCTTATTACTTTGTTTAAATCTGCTTGATTTTAGTAGGCAATAATTTGACAGTTTATATTATTTTAGACCATAAATCATATTTCTTATATTTTTAACATTAATTGTATAAATAGAATAAAGTCACTTTTAAAATTATTTATTAATTATTTAAAAAGAATTGTATTCTTTAAAATTAAAAAAAATAAAACTCTTCTAATGCCTAGGACACAAATGTGGTTTATTTCTCGTTTTAAAAGTGATTTCTGTTACTTACACTTAATATTAAAAATATTAAACAACAATATTTTAAATAGTTGTAAATAATATTGGGTTCTTCACTTTTAACTTTTTGAGGGTTGTAACAACCCTGCCATATATAGGCTATATAAAATAATAACTTATGTGGTTTTTGAAATTCTTAGTTGCTTATGAAAATGTTAAAATCGTTAACGATGTTGTTTTTCCAAAACATAGCCAAATGTTTAAGAAACAAACCCAGTTAAAAGTAGTATTGGTTAATATATATATATATATATATATCAAACCTGAAATGTATAAGCAAAGTTTTGGTAAAAGCTGAAAATAAAATATACATCATCTGTTCAAATTCAAGCTCTTATTACGTGAGTGCTCATTAAATTTTTATATTTATAACACGTTACTTATTTATATCGTGTAATAACAAGTAGTAGATAGAGATATACTGGCCTCCTTCTCGTTGACATCACTTTCCTTTAAGAGGCACAAAACAAGAACCGATCATTATAATGTATATTATAATTTTCATAGTAAGCAAATAAAATCTGTTTTTTCTAATAATGTAGTCTTTTAGGTCCCCAGTAGTAAAAGATATATAAATTTTTAGCATCCGATCATCGGGTTATTATTTGTAATATGCATAATAGGTCTAGAATTCAAATTTATGAATGGTACAGAGAATGTTAAAGGCCTAATACTTCTTCATTCCAAATTTTTATTTCAGATATCTCAGTTTTTGCTCCCGGTGAACAGATTGTCGGTTGTTGACCCAGGTCAGCAAAATAGTCGGACCCATTGTGTAAGCCTAAGAACTAGGGTTATTTTACAAAATGGAGTTTTTTTTTATAGCCTATCCTTGAAGCAAAAGTGATTTTTGGTTAAATTCAGTGACAGATGTGCCACTTAAAAACAAATTTTATTGATTTGTCAATAATACAAATTTTGCTGTAAGGCCAAAAAAATTATAACTTGTGCATATATCTTAAACCTTTTAATGGCTGAGCGTTAGCAAATAAAAAAGTTTAATTTTTGTCTGTTTGTCCGTACAATATCTAAAAAACGAACTGACCTATAACCCTGAATTTTGCATGAAGCTTCATTTCTATATAGCCAACACCGAGATTGATGTTGGTGCATGTCATTCCTTGGTGGGATTTTGCTGAACGTTAGCAGATATTTTTACATTTGTCTTTACAGGTAACCACGATGGTGAAGAAACAGCAGAATAAATCATTTCTTAACAAACAGTACAATCATATGAGATTTTAACATCCGACATTTTTATTCGTAGAGTAAAAAGAAATAAAATAATGGAGTGGAAAGACAGTGCTAAAAGTTGAGACAAGATTTTATTAAAATGAACACTTGTGTTAACCTCCTTAGATCACCGAAAATTTTATTATTTGAACACTGCTCTGAAACCTAATTTAATGAACAAAAATAAACATGTACCATGTGAAAAGATATTTCATAAAATATTTCATTTGTAGACTTTAAATTTTGTATGAAACTTCGGTAATTCTAAGCAATATATGGGTCAACCTCGATTTTTCTCATATTACAATATATTGTTCCAATAGTCAATTAGAGAAGGAAATGACTAGGATTTCTTGCCGGAAAGCAGTTATAGGGAGCAGGTAACTGCCAGACGGTCATATATTGCTTAGAGTTACCTATTAGTGATCAGGGGCACTGACGTGATCTGGGCTTCAAATTTGGAACTACTCGAGTTAATTTTTTTTTTTCAAAAAGAGCAAGCAGCGCGAAGCGCTGCGCAGGGGGCAGGCATCGTGCGTGATCCTTTTTTTTTATTAAAAATTTTTGATAAATTGTTATTACATATTACAATATAATGTAGGTAATGTATGTAAAACAATTTTAAACACATAATTACATGCCGGAAAGCAAAGTAAACCAATATAATCCGCCCAATACAAAATTTCCGTAAAAATCTGGTAAAGTAATCTGTGTCATTCCTTTGGCCTGAATCAATTCAGTATAGACGAAGATCACGCACGATGCTTGCCCGCTGCGCAGCGCTTCGCGCTGCTTGCTCTTTTAGAAAAAAAATTAACTCGAGTAGTTCCAAATTTGAAGCCCAGATCACGTCAGTGCCCCTGATCACTAATAGGTAATTCTCGCGGTTGCCTGCTCCCTATAACTGCTTTCCAGCAAGAAATTCTAGTCATTTCCTTTTCTAATTGACTATTGGAACATTATATTGTAATATGAGAAAAATCGAGGTTGACCCATATATTGCTTAGAATTACCGAAACTTCATAGCTAAATAGACAGTAATGTGTTCTACGATGGTACATGTCCAAAAATGGAATTTGGTGAGCGTACTTGAATCATCACTCAGCAGGTGACACAATTTATCTTTTGTGTGTTGGGGGATGTTAAAATTTCTTTTCTTTATATCTCTCTTCTGACATCTCGAGAATGAAATGGTTTATATATTTGAAATTTGACATGCAACCTTAGCTAAGTCTTGTTATTCAACATATTGTGTGGCTTACTCCACCTTTTAAACAAATATATAATTTTGTTGTGACATCCACAACCTTTTTTTAAAACAGCACAAAAATCAAATTGAAACCAAACCATTTTTTTATTATCATTAATTGAATTTTCCCATAACATTCCTAATCATAATAATGAACACAATAGGATTTAAATATATTTACTGTATATGTAAAATTAAAATGCTTGGAACCTCTGCAAGAGGACCAATTGGCTGCAAATACAAGAAATCTTGACTGCTGCTTTTACATAAACTGAACTTCTAATAAAAGGAACTGAATATATAATCCTAAAATTACTAAATTTACAATCACACTGGTTAATTAAGTTACCTTAGACTATAACTATTTAACAAGTGGCTAAGTTACTTTTAATAAAAATATATTAATTACTTGACAATTATTTCCTATTAACTATCAGAAACTTTATTTACTGTTACAGTATTATATAGGCTATTATAATGGAATGTAATCATACATTTAAATGACGCTATTAAGTAGATCTAGCACAGTTTTCATAGTACATTGTACGAAGTCTTAGAGTAGCCTAATGTATAAATTTTATTTTATTAGACCCCTGTCCTTTTTTAACCATCCATGGCCTAAATTTAGTAGCATAGTAAAATATGATCACAATTTATATATTGATTCTATGATTTATTTACAACCTTTGCTGGTGCTTTTTTCCCATACAAGCTATCTAGCAGAAGTCCAGTAAACACGATAAACGTGGCTATCCATTGTCTTGATGTCATTGAATTTCCAAAAAATATTATAGATCCAAACACTGTAAAAAACTTTCTTGTTGTAGTAACTATAGAACATGGCAAAGGTCCAAAATGTTCCACCATTAAAAATATGAACAATTGTCCTTGTGCACTGGCAAATGAGAAAGAGATGAGTTCCCAAATAACACTAGGATGTCTCTGAACAAAACTTATGAAATCAAATATTTCTCCTGTATATGCAATAGCAATGCCAAGAAAAATAATAGACCATTTATTAACACTTGACATCATATGAAGAGATTTTGTTTTATACTCTGATCTCATTCTCTCTTGAATGGCAGCTGTAATGCCATCCATTGTTAGTGAAAGAACAAGCAACATTTCACCAATGCCAACCGAGTCTGCTGAAGTAGCAGATGACTGACCATCTTTGAACATAAAAAGTGCAACACCGATAACTACTAAAAGCACAAAAAAGTATTTTTGTACTGGGTAAGATTTTTTCCCTAGCAGTACACCCAAAATCATTACTGGTATAGGTTTACCAGATTTTCCAATGACTTGAGTTGGATAACTTACCCACTGCAATGCCATGTTACTGCACACCATTGCCAAAAAATATGTTAATGCAGATGAACACAAATAAAATGTAGAAGTTAAATTTTCACCTTGCTTCATGAAGGTTTTTAAAAGGAAATGTGCATACATCCAATTCACAACACATTGAACAAACACTAAAGCTAGGATACATTTGAATTTTTCCTGAGTCTCAGGTGTTTTTCCATACACCCCTCTCGTTATTCTTTCCTGCACAAGTCCATAATAAAAATAACAAATAAAAATTCCCCCAGAATAAATTAACAATTTCAAATGTTTATCCATTTCATTCAGTTTTATACTGTTTTAGAGTACAAAATGCACTTATGTTCTGTAAACCCTTTTTAGACACACACAATTGTTCACGAAGTGCAAAGAAACTTGGACAACACTTTCAAAATTGAAATAGTACAATATTAAACAAAATAATATGTTTGAGTATACAATCCACCAACTCAATACCAGACCACCACAACAAATCCAAGTTCCAACGAATAGAGCAGTAGAGACACGTCAGATTCCATCAGCTGTTAAACATATGACGAAGTTATTAGATTAACCAGCAAAATTGAGATCGACGTCGCTAAAATACTGAAGCATTGGCATTTGGTGAATGTAAATACATGACATTCTTCTTCTTCAGATAATGCCCTAATTGGCTACTACACTGAAAGGAGCGCTACTCAAGACACTTCCTTGTTGATTGGCTGAATGTATTTTATTCTTAATATCAAAATATCAGTTGATAAATAATACCATTTATCTTAAAAAATTATTTTATTACCACTGGTATAAATGAATAAAATATTTTCCAATATAACTTTTATTTTTGCGTAAGGCCTTTCGGAATCAATGATTCCATCATCAGCCACTTCACAAATTAACAAATGTTTACATTTTTCTAAATAATAGATATTATAATAACATATGGTAAAAGATTTGGATATATGGTTAGCCAGTACAAAATATTTAAACAGAATTACATTTTAACTTTCTTATAAATTGAGATGAGAGTAGAATTGAGTTTTGAATTGGCCCGTCTTCATTATTGATAAGTTTTTCTTGATTATTTGTGTTAATGTAAAATGTTTCCCAAACATTTAAATGTATTGTGTTAGTAACTTCTTTCAATAATCGTAAATTTTTATTAGAGATGGTTTGTCCAGATTCAATATAGTGATTCGCAATAGCAGATTTTTCATTTCTTCCCTATTTTATATGTGCAAAGTGTTCTCTGAATCGTGTCTTGATGTTCCTTTTTGTTTGGCCAATGTAAAATTTATCATAGTCGTTGCATTTAATTTCATAAATTCGTGATTTGTTTTCGAATGTGGTTTTATTCTTGGGATTTCCTAATATTTTTGATAATTTGTTGTTTGTTTTATAAGTGACAGATTTGTTTGTATGCTTTTTTAAAAGATTCTGTAATTGAGTTGACTGTATGTTGTACAGATGAATTCTTGTTTATTATCTTGAAGGGGTAGTAATGTTCTAGATTTTCTTACTTTTCTTTTGATTGATTTGTAAAGTATGTTATCAATAAGTTGTGTTGTAACCGTTAAAAATAGCAATATCTTTTATGTAGTTTAATTCTTTATTGTAGTTATCGATAGAGAGTGGTGTATTCAAAAGTCTGTAAATCGTTGAATGAAAACTAGCTCTTTTTTGTTGAGGTGAATGGCTAGATTCGTCGACAATAAATCTATTTATATGCGTCGGTTTCCTGTAAATGTCAAATTCACGTTTTTATCGGTGTCTAATTACTAAAACATGGTATACTATTGTTTTGCTCAACTTCGTATGTAAATTTAATTGTAGGGTAAAATGAATTTAGGGTTGAGATAAAGTTTTGTAGGTTTTCATTTTTATTAAATATTGCAAGGACATCATCAACATATCGTATCCACTTTCTTGGGAAATATTTCATTTTTGTTTTAGCCGTAGTTTCATTTGCAATGAAACATGGAAGAGGATTTCCCATCGCTGTATCATCAATTTGAGTGTAGTATGATTCTTTAAACAGGAAAGTATTACAATTGTACCATTATTGTAATACTTTCTAGTTGAAGAATTAAGGAAATAAAACATTGTTTTGCCAAAGCGTGACAGCTACTACGACAGTATGAGTGTCAAACATTGTGAAGTATATAGACGCACATTTGGTCATGTAGGCCACTTTCTGAACAGCGACGGTAAACGACCGCCGAATGTACTCGTAGTAGCAGTTGAGTGCAACTGCCGGCTCAAAGTGCCGCCACCTCGTCATTTATACCTTCATAATAGTTAAGCTTTTATTTAATTCTTTCATACTTCTGATTGAGGAATGACGATGGCGGATTTCCCGTCACTGTCAACCGTCCAGTGTGTAACGGGGCCATCATAATTAAAATCTTATGGATATTTCATCCAGCCTTCTCAGTTTGATCTTTGATTAAACTAGTTATACAAGACTTTGAGTAACTAGTATGATCAAAGATTTGATACATTATGCCGTAACTATGGGTTTTGTCCTGATTTGTTTTCAACACAAACTTAAAGCTTATAGTTATGATGATAACAGTCGAATCAAGATATGCATAGTGTCACAGGTACAGATTAACCACCAGGAAGGCTTCTAAAAATCATTATGGCTTACAGGTACTGCGAAAAAAAGTTACGGTTAAACTATATATAAGTATAAGTAGTGATAAAGACAAGTGACAACAAATGTAACAAGACCTCTAGTTAAAAATATTTTATATTTTTATTGAGCGTTAAGATTTCATTGATTTGGTTCATTTGCTGACCCTTATTCTGTGTGTTGGTATGAGTAGAACGATTTTATTTTTGCTAAGTTTTAAATAACACTTAAAGATAGTAGCCCTTCAAACTTTGGAATGGATGTAGCTCAGTTATCATGCATCGTAGAGTTAAACAACAGAGTTCTTTTAGCATTTCCTAGTTATTTGCAATAATGTTTGTTTTTGCACTTAAATGGTTTTTGATGTATCTTTGTTGAGTTTTCAGACCGTGGCCGTCCAAGTTTTGAATAGTAGGTTATACAGGAGCATTCTATAAATAATAATGACATTATTCCTAATCGATTCAAACCAAACTTGACGCTAAGTTTTATACTTATACATTATTGGAATAAGTCCGTAAGCTAGTCTGAATCAATAAAAAGTTTCAATATAGCGCTCATTTGCATTTGCGCTGTATAGAAATCTTAATCTTGAGTACTTCACGAGACAAAAATGATTTTTTTAAATAAAATTAGCAATCAATTCAAGCAATCTTTGATAACTATATAATTTTAAGATATCGGGCATTCAAATGTGTTATAAGTATACAAATAACATTGATTAGTTATAAGTCAATAGTTTTACAGATAGCAACAATTTCTGATTGATTGTATTACACGAAGTTAATAATTTTACGTACAAATTTATATGGTAATTACGACTTCTGTCTCATAAGGTTTATAATATCTTAAAGTGTTACAGTATATTAATACGGAAACGTTTTAGAACCATCGCACCATCAATCTTGTGCAAATTAAAAGCCTAATCTAATAATGCACCTAATAATGCACCTAATCTAATAATTTGTTCGACATTTAGAAATAACAATCACAATTGAAAACTATCTTACCTCTGAATTAGTTAGAAGAGATATTTATAATTAAGATCGGTTTTACGGTTTGATCAAAATCCGATTTCGTTATAAAATAAGGCATTTCTCTCAAGAGGAGATGGCTTCTGGACTCCACTCCCCTCCCCGCTCCACAACCTCAAAAAGATCATATTATTCCAATCTCATTAAAATACAATCGGAAGCGATTTCAACCCTCAAGCCAATATTAAATTTTATTCACTTGTCCTTACTTACTACAAATAATATATTTCTTAAAGCCCTAAACTGTAGCATCAGTATTTGTCATCTTCGTACTTGTGCATCAGTTCACAGTCGACATGGAAATATCCTTTATATAAACTGGGCCTTTACTCCACCCTCGCAAGAACATGCACATTAGTACATGTCGACTCCCCAGATTGAAAAAGAACTATAAACACTATTTAGTGTAGCTCTTTACTGCTGATCACTCAAATTCTCTGTATTATATTTTGTTACGTAAATGGACGGCCTCGGACTTATTCGGAGTTTGTGGAGATGCTAATGATTGCAGTGTTCAACATAAATGCTAAACCACATCAGTAAAAATTGATATTTTTTGCACTTGTTAAATTGAGCTACGCGAGAATAGAGGACTGCCGGGAGGCACGGCGCTTGGTAGCGGCAGCGCCTAGCTGGCAAGAGTTAAATACATGAAATTACGAAAAATGACTCTGATCGAACCATGCAACATATTATTTTAATAGTAAACATTTCAAAATTCATAGTAAAATATCGCCCACAAAATGGCTACCAACATACACATTTTCAATTTTAATTATAAGTCATGTACGATAATTTTATTATAAATAAAATAATTTTTCATCTTCTATACATAAAATAATGTGATTTTATAGTTTATAAATCAGTATACAAAATTAAAATCTGTTTGTTAAGAATTAAAGGGTGTACAGAAAATAAATGACCACAGAGGTGCTGCTATCCATTGGATAAATCTCGTATCATTTTCCGGTATGTTTAGCAGTTGTTGTCTGTTCGGAAAATATAAACCAAACTAATACTAAAAAACGTTCTGCTAGTAGGATGGCTGATTGTCAGATGGACTTGTAGTCTGTTAAATTTCTGTTTTTGTTAGTTTGGAAATGGTCTGTTGTTTTAGAATCCTGTCACGATTATGTTTCATTCGAGATGTGGGGAAAGTGTTAAATTAAGCAACAATAATAAAACTGCAAGTAGAAATTTGGCCGAGTATAATTATGGGTTAGTTTTAAGCAGTGAACCATTGTTGGATGATGAATTATTCGAAATTAGAATAGATAAAAAGGTTAGTGGTATTTTTACCATTTACTATACAATACAAGAAACTATAAAACTACCACTGAAGTTTATTTGTTTACTAGTTCATAAATATCCCCCAGTGTGCTGTCTCTTTACCAAAGTATTCTAATTGAGATGGTAAACCTAGTAGGTTTATATACCTTATTATTTATCTTCAGGATAATTGGCAACTGTTGAAAATAATATAAGACCTACATTTTATCTAGATTATTAAATGTGGTTGACCACTGCAATAAATTTTTCAATGCTTTAAATTAGGAAAATGTTTAACTTATCTGAATTATTTGTTATCTCCTTAACCCAAAACAATTCTTGGTTCAATTAAACTTATGCCTGGCTGTGTAATATTAATATAGATATTTCTGAGAATTTGTGAAATATTTTACTAATTTTGATACAATTTAATGTAATAGGGCCTACATGTTTAAGAAATAATGTGGGCCAGTTCATCATCAGAACCAGATCATTCTACATCAATTCATCCAGTCAATGTCTCACACCATCTCAGATTTCCATGAACTTTTCCCACTGGCTGCAACCATATCGGGCAACCAAAACAGTTTAGAATAAAATACCTAGTAAAAATATTGATAGGCTGCTACATTGATTACACTAAAATAATAAATAAAATTAATATATTTATTCATTGTTGGTCTATCCGATTTTATCAACAACAATAACAAAATATGTAAAAAATAAAACATAGATAAAAATGTCGATACAAATGAAGTGTATTAAAATGCTATTATTTCAAGCAATAAAAGCTCTTTGTGTCTGTAAAAGATTTTTGAATATAAATGGGGATTGAATTCCATGATGATATATTAGATCTATGAAGCCCTAAAAAACAGTGGTCACATATGCAGCTCCTGCGTGGTGGTTGAAAATAGAACAATGCACAGCAGCTAAGAGGTTACAGAGTCTTCAGAGGATGGCATGCGTAATTATTACTCGGGAAATGAGCTCTTGTCCAACTATTGGTATTGGAAGGTGTACTAGGATATACTCCTCTTAGATGTGGCTGATCTCTTTTGCTGTTTTTAAAATCAGGAAATGATCTTAATAGCTTATCTGGAGACCAAAAGTTTAAACAGGAACCCCCAAATCTAATTTATTTTTGCCAAAGCCTCAAACTTGAGGGAGACAGGTAACAAAGTTACAAAACTCCTAAAAGGATTAAGAGCTGGGTCCTAGAATTTTCCCTCAGTAAAAAAAAATAATAAGGAATTTATTTGTTACAAATATAACTATTTTATTATTTTATTTTGTAGAAAAAAAGTAGTCAAACAAAATGAAATTTTATATACTGTTTTATTACAAACACGGACAGCTTCTTTTGTTCAACTTTGGACTCACTCTTGGAAGTTTTATCCGCTGTTCTCTGTTAATGGTTAAAAAACTGCTCAAACAATTTTTATGTCTGGCACCGTTGCTGTTATTGATCTGAAGCTAATCATTTACATCTTATAAATTTACAATTAATAATACAACTTCTCATAATATTGCACACATTATTCTGACCATAGGACATGTACAAATATTAACAGGAAAATAAATTTGGTGGAAATTCTACAACAATTTTATTCCTTCAAAATGTTAGTCCCTTCAATTGTAAAATTGATAAAACACCATACAATTTGTCAAATGTACTAAAAATGGCCCCAGTCATTATTCCGAAAAAAAAAAAAAAAAAAAAAAAAAAAAAAAAAAAAAAAAAACGCTTTCCACCGACTCCCATTCTTGCTATTTTTTTAGGGTCTGCTTTCAAAATACCAGAGGACTTTGATATAAAGAACCTACTAATATATTATTGACAGTGAATGATTTGAAAGATTAACAGTGTTTTGGACATTTACCATTATTATATGTTACTCACAATAGAACACTACGTTACAAGGATTGGAAATTTTCTTTGGGTGTTCGAAAACTTAAGACATAAGTTTATGCAAGTACAAATAAATTTTTTATCTTAACCTTATGTCTCAAAGATAGTAACACCTGAAGCAGAGGATAGATTCTAGTTCTCAAGATACAGTCTTCTTTTTCTAGTAATATATGATGATGGGACAAGTCTGAAATCCTATTATACTTTCATAATTTGTTGTGTTACATATGGTATATTTTTATGCCATATGATATATTTAAATATTATATACACTTTACACTTAGTGAAGCCTGCAGTAAGATCTTGCAGGCTGTATGTCTTTGTTGCTACATTCTTTCTGTTTTTATCTATCTGTCTCACTAATACGTATGTGATGAGACAAATTTAAATATTTAGATGTTCTTTATTAGTTTCTTTTATAGGACACTATAACACTACTGCTAACTAGCTTAGGCACTACTAATAAACTGATTAAACTGTTTGATAGACAACACCAAGGTAATAACAAATGACTTTACTTTTATTCGTTTCTACTATTATCTTCCAAGTACTCTGTGTGTATATCTCGTCTTAAATTGAACCACTTTTCATTATTCGATCGTACTGAGCTTTGCATGTAAACTCAAATCTCATGACATGCTATTAAACAAACTTGCTCCAATTATTGTATCTTGGCTTTACAAATTTATGCAAGATTATAAGCAAATTCAAATCATAACTTATTTTTGTAGGTATATAGGCCCTTCTTTAAAATTTGACTAGGCTATCCTGTATCACTATTAATGAAACTTTGCTTAAAAGTTAATCTGGTAGGTATTTTGTATCTTTAAACCAAAGACTATTAAATAATGAACTACATTACAAAGTTTATTTCGTACTGATGTTACAAATATTTTTTTCTCATAAACATTTAAAAATCAACTATAGATCTAATTGTTTAAAAAAAATCTAGGTTTTGAGTACGCAAAGGTTTAAAAAAACAAGCTGTAAAATAAACGCAATACTTTTGATACAAACTAAACAAATTTTCTACTAGGGATTAGTGTAATAGAACATTAACTGAATAGGACAGTATTATTTGAGTTCTGGAACTTTGAAAGTAATGGAAATTTTTTATAAATTGGATCTAGATGTATATTAGACAAAATCTATTCCTTAACTTAAAATGACATAAAACTAATAAGAAACATAAACTTGTAACTTTTGGAGAAAACCAGAAAATAAAAGAAATGAGCATTTTGCGACTATGATCTTAAATAGCATTTTGAAATCTTGACAGTTCTAACCGAAATCTTACCTGAAGTTACATGGAAGATTTATTCCATGACCTTTTCTCGGCAAAGTCTTGTACGATTTCAGAAAATCTGTTTTTAAGTCAAGTCTTTTTCTGTGCACATAATCTCCAATGAATTCAATTTTCCATTCCGTACAGTTGCTCTTTTAGCATTTTATTTTTACCCGCCTCAGCACTGAAAAGTCTCTTTCCGCAGTACAGTTTGTCTACATTCGACATACATCTGAAAGTGAACACATTCTTTCAAGAAATCTACATTGATCTCTTCAGAATAGATCGTCCACACTTTTGAATCCTCTCTTTTCATATATGTTGACTCCAGTGGGTAGCTGAGTATAAGATGCAAAACTTGGAAGCTGTGACCTCATATGGTTCCTTCTTTCTAGCTAGGGTTTCTATTAGTGAGTCCATTATTTTAAAATATACATTATTTTTTTAAAATTTGTTCTTTCGTCTAGTTTCTCCTTCGATCTTACACATTTCATTTTCGTCTTTTTACTCTTGAGTAGCCAAGAACATCACTTCAATAACATCAGTTTTAGAGTGATTTTCTCATAATCATCAAACCTGCCCTATTTGAAGAATCCTTCCAAAGTTTTTAACTCTTTTATTCCTAAATCAAATTAAGACTTTCACTCTGTAGGTTGTTGGAACATTTGTCTACTCTTTCCAAAATGTCACTCCATACAACTAGAAAAAGAATGGTTTCAAAATCCTGCAACTTATCCTCAAGGTTTTATGCGTCCAGTCTACAGGCAGGTTTTACACTGGGGTCCATAGATAGCATTCTCAAAGATTATTTTATTTTTTTATAAACTTTTACCAAAGCCAAGACAGTGTGTGCTCTTGCTGACTGTCAGTTTCTGACAATGACTTTACCATTGTGTTTAAGCTTTTGTAAAAGTAGTTTACAGTTCCTGGATAAAACCAAATAGTACTACGGTAGCTATTGCTATTGGCTTCTGGTCAGTTCTAGGTGGTTGGTCAGAGAATGCAGACTTATTATGATATGTATGTATTCTATAGTTCAGTTTTAATAATTAGTGTTGTGTTTTGTTTTTATTAAGTGCATGTTTTAAAATCATTGGAGTTGATACACAACGTGGTGGTTATAATTCCTGACTTATGTGTGTCACAATGTTCTGGGTTGATTTGTTTACTTTCACCTAGATTGTAGTTATGTCCTAGATTAGTTATTCACCTAAGTAAGAGATCAGATTGCAGATCTTGAAACGTAGTGTTACTGATTTTCTTGTATCACTGGATGACTGTTAATTATCTGGAAAATTCCTGTTTCCTTCAGGTTTTAGTAGTTTATAACTGTGCCCAGTCATTAAAACCTATGAGAAAACGGGTTCATGTATTAGCTGGTTGAAACAAACAGCAAGGAGTACAAACTATTGTCCAACTTGCTTTGGATACTCCAATCTCTTAAAATTAGGAAGGGTACATTTAAACATTGTTTAGGACAGTTCTACTTGCATCATTGTGTGTGTTCATAGTGATTTTTGAAAAATCCATCAATAGGTGTTGTTTGGGGCTTTGTTTAAGAACATTTCTGAATACTAAGATTAATCTAACATTCCAAGTAGCTGTATCATGTATAAAAAAACGAATTTGGTAGGCTTTAAGTTACATCTGACTCTGCCTCTGAAGTTCCTTCCCTCTACTGAACAACTTCAACTTTCAGCTTATCATTGACGGTAACATTAACAGTAACATTAACAAAGTGTGGAATTATTTGTTGGCCTGTACCAAGTAAGTCTTCTTGTTTAAGCTCCAACAGTGTTAAGTTCGATGGATTTTGCCAAGTCACCAACATTCTCAGTGAAAGGAGTTAAAAGCAGCTGCAGTGAAAAAATTACCAATTTTTGGCACTTTCTACAAAAACCTAAGTTCATCACTTTGCTTTTTAGCAGCACGTTTCCTGTACTCCTCTCCAGTCAACATATTACTCATGATTACAAACCACTAAATCATACAAACATTCATATATTAAAACTATTGTAATAGAATATTATAACACAAGAAAGTGTCAATGACAAGCAGGAGGCTCACAGGCAATGCTGCCAACTTAAACTCTCAACCAACAGAACTTCCCTTGTCAAAAGTTAAATTTTCTGTTGCACCTCTTTTGCCCCAAAACCAATTTTCCCTAAATATTTTTTATTATTCCGCTGTGCAACCACCCCCTGAAAATTTACCGTCTTGGTCATATGCCCAGTCAACCTGTTTGTAAATCTGGGCCTGAAATCACCCTGAATATTATTAGAGAATGGCTATGCAGATTATCTAGAGACAAACATCGCTGAAGCCCTACATAAACCTGAAAGATTTCAGAAACAAATCACCCTGAATATTACAAGAGAATGGCCATGCAGACCAAGTAGAGACAGACATCTCATAAGCTTCTATATCAAATTGAAAGAACATCACCCAAAAACTTCCCTTGAAATAAAATTCGAAGGAAAATGTTATCAAAAGAAATATTGTTCAATTATATTATTATTAATATATATTTTCCGAATTTTTTCTGAATTACTATTCAAATATGAAAAAGTAAAGAACTTCATTAATTAGCAGTGGCCCCTACTTATATTATGCCAATTGAAAATTGAGTATAGCCAAGAAGCAGAATTCAAACCCTGAGACGAAATGGAAATATTTACACAAAATAAAACTTAGATTATTGTATAAACACATGAAGAAATTTATAAAATGAACACACATATTCAATGCTTAAAAATTATGATTAATTTATTACTAGAGTATGTATTTTTTATCAAGGTTAAATTGATAAGTTTTTATGAGTTGTAATACCAATATCGAAAAGCTGGTCAAGGCAGTTTGTAGTGATTACAACCACCATTTACAAATATTTGTAGAGAGGAAAAGTGCTTCTAATACAAGCAGCGGGACAGTATCCCCATTATTCTGCCAAGTCACAGCTTCTACCCAAGTTTACTGTTTGCCAGTAAAAAAATCTGTTGACTTTCAAATACTTTTTTGATATGCTTAAGAGTCCAGTAAATTAAATTACTGTAAAAATTTAACTATATATTTAATATTTCAGATTTATTCATGGAGTGGGAGTCTTGAGATAGGAGTCACTAGTTGTAGCCCAACTACAGTAAACTTCCCACCAAGTGCAACAGATCTTCGAAATAACACTTGGGTTAGTATTTGTTTATAATTTTTAATATAAATATTACCACAGTGTGTACAGTTTGATAGAGTACCTATTTATTGCTTCAGCATGACCTTTGATACGATCACTCGACAAACATATATAATTGGTAAAGCTTAAAGGATTTGGAGTTTGTGATATCTGTCTTCTTATTTGTTAAATAAGAAATATAGGTTTAAGAATATGTTCATAAGTTAAACCAAATCAAATTAGCTTTATTTTCAATAAAGACACAAATGGTCAAGAATACAAAGTAAGTCATAAAAAATTCCCTGCTAACAACCATTGTCTTCATGCTCGGAAGAACTCATATCAGGCAGTTTTCCTTTGAAGCACTTACGTTAATTTAATAAACTATAACTTATGTTAGGAATATTTCAAATATTATAATTCAACAGTGCTCATATACTTAGGAAAACAGAAAATAAACTAATATCAAATTGAAATAAAATGCTAGTAAAACTATTCAATAAAGTAACATCATGATTTGAGAACATTTTCTGTGTTACACGACTATATAAATAATATATTATAAGATATGTAAGCACTCAATAGTCAGGAATATTCGGAGTATGGATTTGTAACTATTGTTATAAAGAAATTAAGTTTGATGGTAAATGATTCAAAAGCAAAATGTATTTTTTATTGTATTATGTAATGTTTTATGAGTGTACATGGATTCAGACACATTTCAAGTGTAAGATGAACATATGAAAGATTCTCCATCCTCATGACCGATGTGGAACAACCACGCACTCACCCTTTGCTTGTATATGTCAGTACTCCCAGTCTCCAATTCAATAATGTGTGGTAAATTCCTTTAAGGACCACAAGCTAGATAGAATGAATTGACAAACTCACTACTGTAGTTGAGTCTACAGACGTAAAATCCCAAATTTAATTTATTTTTAGTGGCACGGTTATGCATCAGTAAATATAGAGCCCATGTTAATGAATGTGTAATAATAAGGATGTAATATACAGATGCCAAATATTCAGCACAGACAATTCAATAAAGATTTGATTAGAGAAATATCTTTAACTTTTCTTTAATATAGTTTTAATAATAGCTCTGGGACACTGCAAGTGACTAGTATGTTGGAGGACACCAGGCCAGAATGCCGTACTGAATAAAACAAAATGTGAATGGAATGTCCTGGTACACATACATGCCACCATTAGCGGCTGTCAGCTACATGTGCAAGCTATCATCTCAGCTTGTGTGTGTATTGTGAGAATGTGTGCAGACACTCACAGCTTATGACAAGCTATATCATTAGTTAAAAATTCAAATTCGTATTAGGTAGGATATATGGGTGTAAATGTTCTCTCTGCATCATGGTATTATGTTTTTAAATAAGACTTTTGTGACAACAAGTTTTTGGTATGAAATGGAAAATTAACTTGGTATATTTTAACTATACCAAAATCTAACACTTTGCAAGCTTGAGCAGAAATGTTGTGTAGAAATTACTTTTGAATTAACTCCCTAAAAATGTGAATATTGAGAATCCATACAAATTATCTTGAAATCATAAAGTCAATTTTGAATATTAAGACAAAATAAAAATATCACAAAAATAATAAAACAATCCAGTCAGAGGGTGTTAAATACCTGAAGGAGGCACTTCACAGTTTTTTTTAATAACCACAATCTTTGTGAAAAATTGTTACATTCTTGAGTAAACTCTTCACCACTTTCTTTATTTTAATCCAAAATTTGTTTTTCTTTGAAGCCTAAAAAGAGAAATTTTCATATTTTTTGTGTGTTTTATATATATTTTTCAAGATAAATTTCCCTCCAGTAAAGAAATGTTTGAGAATCACATTTTTTCACTCTTTAAATTAAGGTGCGGTAAAGGGTCATTATGACAAAGTCAACTTGTTTTGATGAAATCATAAATGAGCTCCACACAGTTTGTTGTTGAAGAATTCTATATGTAAATTTGGTGCCTGTCCTTGATCTAAGTTGGTTTAAAAGATTCACATAGCTGCAAAATATGTTCCCTTTTGGCATTAAGCGTAACCTTGCTTTAGAACTGTATAAAAGATTCCTGTAATTTACATCAACAAATTTTCAGAATCATTTCAGCAGCCCCAATATGAGTGTCTAATATATAGAATAATGGTTGAAGATATGATCGGAGATATAGTTCCAAAATGTACAACAAGGAAGTCACTGACTAAGAAACAATACATACTATGCAAAATGTGTGCTACCAGGTCTTGATGTATGCTATATAGGTTCAGTTCTTAAAAGTCTAATCCATCAGGCTTATAAATTGAGGATTTTATGTGATGAAAATGGACAAATGGAAATACTTGCTAATGCACAGTAATGAAGTAATTTATTTTTAAATATAGACTTTAAAATTAAACTGATGAGGGAATTTGGACCTGTTTTTTTAAGCTTATCTAAATTGAATACCTTTCATGTTTAAACACATACATGTTCATAAGAATTCCATAGATTAAATTAATCACCAACTACTTTATTATCATCTATTTGGACAAGGTAAATGTCAGATTATACTCTGATGATAATTTGTACATAATAAATTTCTCAATAGAACAAACAGTCACAAGTCGTTGGTTATGAGATTAAATTTATGAATGAAAAATAATGTATAACACTTCATTTTTTATTAAGGTTAGCATGTTGTTTAGGTTTTGTCTGGGAATGCGATTCTCAAAGATGGAGTCTCCACAGTCGATACTTATGGGGTTGATCTGGACAAAGCCATCGAAGGAGATCTTGTAGGTGTTATGCGTACTTCTCAGGTATGTTTTATTGAAAAGGTTTCACTAAAAATTTGTTTCTAAACTTATTACACTGTTTTATTACATATATTAATGTATAATTTAAAAATATATTTCTTAAATAATTTATTTTAATAAAATTATTTCAATAAAACAACATTTTTGGGACTACACATTGATAATATTCTTATTTGGGATTTTCATATAGAAAGATAATTTCTTCAGGATTAAACACTTTAAGGAAGATAGTGATTCTGTGTAACTTAGATTTATTAAAATCCATCTATTTTGTCCATGTGCATTCCTATATAACTTACGTTTGGCAACTTATGGTGGGAAAGGGACCTTGATAAAATCTTATTACTTCAAAATAAGGCAATAAGAGTCAAACTGAATTCAAAAAGGCTTCAATCAGTGAAGGAGCACTTTACAAAGTTGAGTATTTTAACAGTCTATGACCATTAAATGAAAATATAAATATTCAGAGTAAAGTCCATTCCTATAATACTAGACGTAAAGAATTAAATTTAGCCCAACACAATTTGAGCTTTTACAATAAAAAAGCAATCAACATAGGTTAAACATTAATTTGTGAACAACTTACTATTTAAAGCAATAAGCAATATTTATAAAAAATGCTGTAGGAAAATTGTTAAAGAGTATCTTGCTTAGGGGTGACTACTTATTGGAAGAGTTCTTGTGTTCAATTTACAAAAATTATTATAAATAAAATATGATTAAGTGGTGTACAAAATTTCATAATAAATCTCTTTTTAGATAATAAAAGATTAATAATAATAACAAAAATTCATTGGATTGCCATACAGGGGCAATTGTTTCTAGTGAGTGTTTCACTACATAAGAGACAATTGGCACTGTTAAATTACAATTGAGTAATTAGCCCATATGCGAAACACGTTATTTCCAGTTTTTGTAAATTTCGTGAAATCACAAAAAACTTCTGAAAGAGTTTGTTTCTATGGTAACCACTTGAGGTTTTTACCAAAAAATTAAGAAAAATTAGATTTGTTATTGATAGAAAATTATATAATCTCACATTATTAGTTAATAAGATATTTAACAATAAAGTTTGGAAATAACTGGTTTTGAATCTGTAAAGTGTTATTAACAGGTTTTGGAACTGTGTGGTCAGCCATTTTTGTACTTATTACAGTTGCAAAACCTGTTATTTATTGGGTAATGAAATGAAAACAAAGGAAATTGAGTTGAAATATTAATATTAATGTCAATATTAATGTCTGAGTCTTTTCCTAGATCTTTCAGTTGTTTCCACTATTTGGTCGTCAGTGTGTGTTTCTGGTTCACTATCCATTTAGCATTTAGATATAATTAATTATTATTTACTTAGAAAAGACAAAGATAACTCTCTTACAATATAACCTTCAAAAACCTCACTCAAAGCAAGAGACAAAAAGTGGGAACAAAACAAAAGATGATAACATCTGGATAGTAATCATTGGGGAAAATTGGTATTTAATGTTTGCCATAGAGTAAACATCTAAATACACACACAATAATCTATATTTTTATCATAAAAAGTTAAATTTTAGAGTATTTTTACATCTCTTGGAAATAACAGGTTTTGGATCTGTTTTCTGAGATGGCCATGTTACTCTGGTAGTTTTTAACGCACTTTGCAAATCAAAACAATGGTAGATGGAATTGACGCATTTTGGAACTGGCGCATTTTTGTTATGCAGTGGAAATAACGTGTTTTGGAAATTTGACCAATTTTCTATATCGTTTTTAAGACGGTAATGGCGGGTTTTAACACTTGAAAACACCATATTCTGATAGGTCTTGATGAAGAATTCAGGGATACCGATATTTCAATTTCGAAAAAAAATTTAAATAACGTGTTTTGCATATGGGTTACTCAATTACTTTGTGTCATTGGAATTGTATATTAGAATATACTTTTAAGACTGATATATTGACAATATTTTTGTTTGTATGTACAGCACAAAATAAAGAAATTTGATTCTGACTCTGAAGGTTATCACATGTTGTAATAATAATGCATTATAGGATATTTGTATACAGAATAATATTGAATCTTGGTTAGTATTTGACATAGTTGAGAGATTTTCCAGTTATCAAACTTGTTCATTTAGCACCACTTGGATAGTATGTGTAACGTTAGGACTGCAATGGCTATGAACAATATTACTCCTCTGTATTAAAATAACTTCACCTCCCAGAAGAAAGATCCTGTAATTGCGGAGTAGTTGATCAAACTATAGACTACTTAGTGAATATGTGCCCTTTTTATTTATTCAGGGGATTGGAAGGTGTAAATTTAGTTCATTTAGCATGTTTGCAGTGGTTTAGGTTATGCCTTGATGGATTCCGTTGACACTTGTACCGTTGGAATTGCAATAAAATTCTCAAAATAATTGGTGTTTGTAGATTTTTTATAACTATACTGGTTTTTTTGTTATTTGACTTTAACAATTTTCAACAGACGCCATTTTCTTAATATTAAAGAAAATATCACAATTATTTTTTTTTAATTTTCCTCTTACCTATGTGCCAAATTTCGTTCTTTAGCTTTACTAGTGTTAGAGACAGTAGTTATACAAAATGGCGGCTAGCAGCTAAACAAAGTGGAAATTGAAAAAGCTATTCTTCATTTTTAACTTAGAATCACACATAAAATCTGAAAATGCATAGCCAGCCCAACATTTTTGTTGCACTCTGTATAATATTTTTAATACATACAAATTTTTTCTCATATTATTTTTACTTGAAAATTCTTTTTCTTCAAAAGGACTTTTTTCTATAATCATTCCTTCTAATTACGAAAAATTATTCATCACATTATATTTTTGAAGTGTCAACATTCTATGCTATAGAGATTGTAAACATAAGCTTAGAAGTAGAGTTACACTGATTACTGGATCTTGTACTATGAACATAAATAAAAGTTGACTAAAGCAACTCATCAATGAGTCAAATCTTTGTATCTTAAAATAAGTGATGATTCTTAGAATATTTCACTACTAACTTGAGATTGTAGCTATTAGGATTTAATTCAAAATTCTATTTAATTATTTGTTATAAGTACATTTTATGGGTTATTTTCATAAATAATTCATATTTTTTTACAGGGGGAGTTGTTATTTTACGTAAATGGAGTTTCATATGGAGTTGCTGCAGAAAATATTCCTTCCAGTGTTTATGCTGTAGTTGATTTATATGGGAAAGTGGCCCAGGTCACAATTACCAGTGGCAACAGAATTTGTAAGTATAAGTTGTGCTATTAAGATTACAGTTTTTATCATATGTTATAATTTTTATTTAAGAAAGGTAAGCACAATTATTGTGATAAAAAACTTATTATTTACTAAAAACAAAATAGGAGTATACCATTCCACATGTTACATAACAGGCTTTACTGAGGTTAAATGCAAAATTTCAAGTTTATAGCTCATTTCATTCTCAAGATATCTCGTAGATATTTACAAACAGACAGTCATACGAAAAAGAAATTTCTACATCTATATAGAAATGTAGGTTCATGCAAAATTTCAAATCTATAGGTCTTTTTGTTTTTGAAGTATCATGCGGAGAGACAGACAAATGAAATTTTTCCAGCCCCCTGAGTGATAGGCTTCATTAATTTTTAGCCAATTACTAATAAGTTAATTCCATGATGTATGTCAACATACTCAGCATGTCCACTGATTTTTGCTTCTTAGTTGTTTAGTCATAACCTGTGTGTTCTTTGACATTTAACCCTAGATCTCTTAAACAACCAGTGACTAATCGTTTTTTCCAGTCTCTTTTTCTTGAAACTTTGCTATCGAAAATTAGATTTAAGTAGATTAAGTTGTATATCAAATTAGTTGGAATACTCTCAGATTAATTTGATGGTTTGTTTAATGGGTACTTTGGGATTTTACCGACCACACCAGTATGAAGAACACAAAAATATAAATTTATAGAAACAAACATGATAGAACGAAAAAAACAACTGTTAAATTACAAAATTACAAGCATTTCCAGGTATTGTGATCGGTATTGTTGTCGCTGTTATCTTATCTTTCTCGATAATCCCGATTAGGGCAGGGTGCGGCATCACATGATTTGCACGGTACGTAATTGCCTTTCCATTACAATTCAATTTATATTTCTGATCAGCCCCTCTAGAATTTGATATTTTACTGATAGGTACTATCTCGAGGGATATTTTTCTTTCGTTGACATCAGCGCGGGGCAGAACCGAAGGTGCTGCTGAAGCCCGCGCTGATGGCCGGAGGGACTCGCATTTTGGGTGGTGGAGTGTGATCAAGAATAAAAACAAGTTTTGAGTGTTTTTTCAATAAAGAGTTTAGTTTTAGTTTGGTAATGTTTGTTTTTGTTGAATTTTTGTGTTGGAGAAATGTAGAGGTAAAACACGGAAGTACAACAAAGCGACGCACCAGCTGAACGGGCGGCGAGACTCTGCAATCACGTTATCTACTAGACCGCTCGACTTTGACCTCTGTCTGATGGTGGGGAGGGGTTTGCGATAAGACAATTCCTGTTTTATATTGACGAAATATTGTTCTACGCTAATCTAGTAATCAGTAGAAGCAAAATGTCAAATAACGATTCATGTCTGGGTGTGGTCGGTATAATCCCAAAGTACCGTTTAATGAATAATAATGTGTAATAAGTACACACCGAAATTATAAAGTTGCAATAAAAAATGTTGGTTTGCCATTTCTACTTGTCCACTTCGACAGAATGCAAAAAACAGGATTTTGCCCTCTACTTCTGACATGGGAAATTTCGTTCGGGAAGAAGGTTGATTACATTACTGTGTTCAGAATTTATTCCTCAACAAAAGCATCTGCATCAAACTCTATTACTCTCTAGTCTGAATAAAGACATCCACTGCAAACATATGAGGCATTTCTATAATGTCAAACTACTAGTTTTTGTCTAGTTGCTAGTATTTTGTTCTTTTATATTTTGCATACTTCTTGGATTTTGCAACACATACCTATAAACAAAAAGAATTCACTTTTTTCAGAAATCTTATTCTGTACAACATATTGAATGAAAGTTTCAAAATATAATAAGCATATTTTAAATGTCTAAAAATTTTTGAATGTAAATACGTGTTTTTTTGTAAAACCACAGAATTTTACTATTTACTAAAACAAATAATTTTTAGAAAGTGAATGTTTTATGTTTGCAAAAAAAATCTTTTCTGGAACATTTTCTATATTAAAAAAAAAAGAATTGTTTAAAATTTTGTATAAGGCTTTATTTTAAATTTTTTTTTGGTTTACTATCTTTTTTTAATTTGTAATGCCAAAAGATCCTAAAGTGAAATACAAAAATAAGTTTCTATTATTTTAAATTACGAGGGTCACTAGTTAAGTTTTGAGATACAGTTACATTTAAAAAACAAATAAATAAGAAAATTATCAGAGGTGAAGCAATTAATGTTTAAATAATTAAATAGACTAGGGAGACCAACCTCTCAATTAAAACAACTAAACAAGAATCAAACAAACCACAGCCAAAATATTTGTACACACATGACTTTGAGATCCAGAACGAAAACAGGCAGAAGGTGTCTGCCCTCTACCCCTTCCCCTCATGACAATTGTCTTCCAGTTCTCTTTACTTTAGACGATGTGCCTCGACACCACAGGAAGTACTGGTATTGATTTTCTCTCGTCTCCTACATTTCCTGGTGCACACTACATGATGTCTTGTTGTGCTTTTGGTCATTCTGTGCAGTGACGTTGTTCGGGTTCATCTCAGTACACCAAATGGTTATAAAGAAATAATTTTTTATAGATGATTCCAACTGATTCTTAGTTTTGAAAATATCGTGACCTACAGTCTTGATACAATTTTTTGCATAACGTTATCTGTTGGTTGGACTGCAGAGTATTCCTGTTGACTAATATAATTTAAGCGCATGTCCTGCATCCAAAATTACAAATATTTATCATTCCCTATAAATAGAATACTAAGATATTAAATTGTATTTTTGTATTTCTTTTTGTATTATTTTTATTTCTTCCAAGGTAATGTGTTTAAAAGGTTTGGAAATGCATATTTACAAAGTTTACTGAGTATGTATTACATGAAGTTGAGATGCCCTGTTTTCTGTATAAAGTACAAAATTAGTTACAATTACACAAGCAATCTTGTAAATTAATTTGTTATAATTTTAAGTACTTGTATCTCACGAACATGATATCTTATTACCTCTAACAAAGTTCATATCTCATATATTTCCCTGTGGTTAAAAGAGGAGTAGCACATCAGTGGTTCCAGAGCTACCTCAGTGGAAGAACACAAATGACTGAAATAACTCAAGTAGTCAACAATAGGTGTCAAAAATTTAGATCCACACAAGCACAGATAACAAGAGGAGTCCCACAGGGATCTGTGCTTGGCCCTGTACTATTTATTTTATACACTAATGACATCGTATCCACGCTACAGGACAACTGTGAAATATTCCTCTACGCTGACGACACTGCCCTCATTGTGTCACACAAGAATGTTAAAGAGCTGGAAATTAAAGCCTACGAGGGGGTACCCAAAAAAAAAAACCGGAATTTATTTTATAAAAATTATATATTATCAAATTTTTTACAATACAACCTTATCTCCTTCAAAATAATCTCCATTACAACTAATACACTTGTCCCAACGGTAATTTCCATTGATCAAAACATTTTTTGTAGTCATCTTTAGAAATGGCTGCAAGCTCGAGCTTCGTTTTTTTTCTTAACCTCTTCAACGCTGTCAAAAATCGTTGACCTTTCAAGCCTCTTTTCATGTGTGGAAATAAAAAAGTCGCATGGAGCGAGGTCAGGCGAGTAAGGTGCGTGGGGCAGCGGAACCATGCCGTTTTTGGCTAAAGACTGCCTAACTGAGATGGCTGTGTGTGCCGGTGCGTTGTCGTGGTGGAAGAACCAGTCTCCAGTCTGCCACAAATCGGGTCTTTTCTGGCAAACTTTTTCGCTGAACCGAGCTCCAAGTTAACCCACTACTCTCTGATAGTTCCTCAATTGTCTGTCGACGGTCGGTGAGCACAAGTTCACGAAATTTTCTCAACATTTTTGTCCGTTCGAGAGGTTAATGGACGTCCAGAACGAGGTTTGTCTTCAATTGACATGTCGCCATTTTTAAATCGAGCGAACCACTCGTAGACCTGAGATTTCCCCATAGCATCATCTTTGTAAGCTGTATTCAACATTAAAATAGTTTCTGCAGCATTTTTTACCAAGTAAAAAACAAAATTTCACAGCTGCACATTGTTCACTTAAACTTGCCATGACAAAAAACGAAACAAGAACAAAACAGGGTTAGCGAAAACAGTCACTACGAACGAACAGAATGCACTAGGACAACGGAACTGGGGTCACTGAGCTCGCAATGGTTGCGCGCGACACACGCCTAGCGGCAGGAATGTGTACTACACGCTGCCGGCTGCCAGCAATACAATTCCGGTTTTTTTTTGGTGTACCCCCCTCGTACATTGCTGCCCGTATAGCCAAACAGTATAGTCAGGAAAATGACCTTGTTCTGAACGAAGAGAAGACACAGCAACTTTTCTTTGGCCCACAAAGAAGGAGTGCCCTCGAGCTACCCAATGTCTCAACATATAAAGAGGCTAAATACCTTGGGATAACCCTAGACAGTGACCTCAATTGGAAACCCCACGTAGACCAACTGTGCAAAAAACTTAGCACTGCCCTATATGTAATTAAGCGACTCAAACAAATCAGCAACACAGAAACCTCAAGAACAGCTTACTTTGCACTATTTGAGTCCCAAATGCGCTATGGGCTGACTGTATGGGGGTTTTTCATCTCTGCGAAATCTACACAGGGTACTGCTCCTTCAAAAAAAGGCAATAAGAATAATGTCTGAATTGGGTTTTTCGGGACTCTTGTAGAGGGGTGTTTAAGAGACTGAAACTGCAGACAGTTGCCAACCTGTACATCGGTGAGGTAATAACCTATGCAGTTAACAAAGGACTCGTCCAATTCTTGGATACACATCCTTTTAACACTAGGAACAGAGCTAAACTACAGACTCCCAGCACATCACCTGACTGCCTATGAAAAAAAACCGTCCTATATCGGGGCTAGACTCTTCAACATCCTTCCACCAACGCTGAAAGAACAAAAAAGCAACAGGAACTTTAAAGAAGTTCTTCTTGACTGGCTGTTGGACAAGGAGTTCTACTCTGTTGAAGAATGCCTGCAGATAGGAAGACCTTCTCACTGATGACCACGCAACTCAAGTTTAAAAAACTCTTGACGCCATGACTGTACTCCATGTTTATGTCAATAAAGATCATTTGTATTGTATTGTATTGTTTTGACATGGAAATTAAGTAGCTATATAGCCGTATGGGATGCAGTATGTATGTTGTCTGTTTTTTGTGGTTAACAGGAATTAAACTGTAGCTATTATTTACATGATGTACTTTAACAGAGAGCTTTTAAAAATGTATTATATTTATGATTTGGCAGATGGTAATGCATTAAAGGGCATCAATTTTACCGTGCATATTAACAGATGTGCCAGTTTGGAATACAGCCTCTGTAATTAAAGGACTTTCACACATACACCAGCTGCCAGGGGGCACTCCTGGAATAAGCACTTTCAGCAGGTTGGGCGTTCAGACAAAAATGCTGCATGTGACAATCTGGAGGCAGCTACAAGAAAATCTGCTGTCTCCGTATTATCTGCTGTGTGTAAGAACCATGTGTTCTGTAGATTATATTAAAAAACGTAACTTCTGCCATGCTTCTTGCACGGTATGATACATAATTTGCAGCAGCTATTGTATTATTTACACGCTTAGATTCCCATATTCAACATATGTGGACAGACATAATTCCTCATGCACCTATCTCCTTACTAACAGAAATTCTCTATTTTAAATGTGGGAATTTTATTGTAGATGACTACTTTTTGGAACCGTGTGTTCTTGCAGAGAGGCTTACTGGGCAGAACTACACAAATATCCTATACACTCTATTGTCATACTACTTGGAGGATGTGCCATTAGCATTCTTTTGACAAATGTGTTTTATGCATGATGGTGTTCCCACACATTTCTCTCTGCCTACCAACAGATACCTTCATGTACATTTTCCTGAGTGCTGAATAGTAAGAGGTGGATCGATTGCTTAGCGTACATGCTCTCCTGTATTGAAACCCTCTGCACTTTTATGTATGGGAACAGGTTAATTGTATTATGTATTTGACTTCTGTTTATAATGTACCTCTCTGTGCATGTATTTTAGCAGCGTGTCAGACAATACTTACTACAATAGGCTGTCTTGATTGTGTATGTAACTCAATGAGATAATGACTTGAGGCCTATGTTAAGGCAGGAGGAGGTCACTTAAAACATTTTTAGATATAAAACAAAAACAAAATAAAACATGTTTTTAGATGCCATATCAGATTACAATGAACTCTATGGTCCTTAAATGCACTTCCAGATCGATGTTCTTAACCTTTTTTCTTCTCTTTGTAAATTCCTGAAATTTGGTTGTTGAATTTTGAATTACCGTACATAGATATGTATATTTTAATTTAACCACTTATGCTAATTTTATATTATACTATCTGGTATTTTTAATGTATTCCAAACTATGTTATATATTGTAAAACTTTTGACTTCCCTTTGTTTCTAATTCACTAGTGGGAACAGAAGAAGAGGCAGGTGTGATGACCAATCTGGTTGCCAGCCTCGATGTGGAGATGAATGTACAAGATGAACTGTTGTTGGAAAGTGTGCCAGTGTGTTTAGAGAGGATACACTTCCACTCACGTACTGGTAGCCTAGTCAAGTTATCCTGCAATTCCAGAACTGCGGAGAGACTGAGGCCACTAGACGAGTTCAACAACGGTGTAGTTATGACCCACAGACCTCTACAAGATGACCAGTTGTTCGAGGTGAGATTTGATTTGATTTACAGTGAATCGGATATGTAAATATAAGAGCCTTACTCTCTTTGAGCGATTGTCTGTCTAAGTGAGTGAATAAAGCCATGTATACAGAAATGTAGGGGTGTGTCATTTGTGAACTGGAAGATATTTCAGTTGCCACCTTACTATGGCGTGAGCAACAAGGACAGCTGGCCTTTTTTTTTAAAAAAAATTTTTTTTTCCTTTTAAAAAGGGGGGGAAAGGGGAATTCAACCTGGGAAAAAAATTTTCCCCCCTTTTTTTTTAAAAAAAACCCCCAAAAAAAAGGGGAAAAAAAATTTTAAATAAAAAGGGGGGGTTTGGGGGGGGGGGTTTTGGGGGGGAGGGGTTTTAAAAGGGGGGGGGGTTTGTTTTTGGGGGGGGGCCCTTTTTGGGGGGGGGGGGGAAAAAAAGGGGGGTTTTTTTCCCCCAAAAAAAAAGGGGGAAACCCCCCCCATGGAAAAGGGGGAAAAAAAAAAAAACCCCTTTTTTCCCCAAACCCCGGGGGAACCAAAAAATTTTTTTCCCAAAAAAAACATTTTAAAAAAAAGGCCGGGGAAAAACCCCCAAATTTTACCCAAAAAAAAATTTTAAAAAATTTTTTTAAAAAAAAAAATTCCCCCCCTTTTTAAAAAGGGGGGGTTTTTTTTTATTTGGGGGGGGGGGGGTGGGGGAAATTTTTTTTTAAAAAAAAGGGGGGGGGGGGGGGGGGGGAAAAAGGGGGGGGGGGGGGGGAATTTTAAAAAAAAAGGGGGGGGGGCTTTGGAAAAAAAATTTAAAAGTAAAAATTTTTTTTAAAAAGGGTTTTGGGGGGAAAATTTTTTTTAAATTTTTTAACCTTAAAAAATTAAAAATTTAAAAAATTTTTTAAAAAGGTTTTTGGGGGAAAAAATTTTTTTTTTGGAAAAAAATTTTTTTTAAAAAAGGGGGGTTTTTTTTAAAATTTTTTTGGGGGGGGAAATTTTTAAAAAGGGGGGGGGTTTTTTTTTTTTTTGGGGGAAAAAAAAATTTTTTTTTAAATTTGGGGGGGGAAAAAAAAAAATTTTTTTAAAATTTTTTTTTTTTTTTTTATTTTAAAAATTTTTTTTGTTTTTGAAAAAATTTTTTTTTTTTTTGGGGGGGGGAAAACCAAAAAGGGGGGGAAAAATTTTTTAGAAAAAAAAAAATTTTTTTTTAAATTTTTTGGTTCAAAAGGTTTGGGGGGGGTGGTTTTTTTTGGAAGAAAAAAAAAGTTTTTTTAAAAAGGGGGGGGGGGGGTTTTTTTTTTTGGGGGGGGTTTTAAAAAAAAAGGGGGGGAAAGGGGGGGCCCCGAAAGGGGTTTTGGGGGTTTTTTTTTTTAAAAAAAAGGGGGGGTTTTGGGGGGGGGGGGGGGTTTTTTTTTTTTTTTAAAAAATTTTTTTTGGGGGTTTTTTTTTATATTTTTGGGGGGGTTTTTTTTGGGTTAAAAAATTAAAATTTTAATTTTTTTTTTTTTTTTTAATTTTTGGGGGGGGGGGGGTTTTTTTTTTGGGGTTTTTTTGGGGGAAAAATTTAAATTTTTTAAAATTAAGGGAAAAAAATTTTTTTTTGGGGGGGAAAAATTTTTTTTTTTTAAAAAAAAAAAAAAGAAAGGGAAAGGGGGAAAAAAAAAGGGGGGGGGGTTTTTAAAGGGGGGGGTTTTTAAAACTTTGGGGGGGTTTGGAAAAAAAAAAATTTTTTGGGGAAGGGGGGGTTTTTTGGTTGGTTTTAAAAATTTTTTAAAATTTTTTTTTTTTTTTAAGGTTTAAAAATTTTGGGTTAAAAAAATTTTAAAAAATTTTTTAAAATTTTTTTTTTTTAAAGGGGGGTTTTTTTAAAAAAAAAATTTTTTTTTGGGGGTTGGGTTTTTTTAAAATTTTTTTAAAAAAAATTTTTTTTTTTAAAAGGGGAAGGGGGGGGGAAAAAATTTTTTTTTTTTTAAATTTTTAAATTTGGAAAGGGGTTTAATTTTAAAGGTTTTTTGGGGGGGGGGGAAATTTTTTTGGGTTTTTAAAAAAAGGGGGAAAAAAAAAGGGAAGGGTTTTTTGGGGGTTTGGGGGGGGGGTTTAAAAAAAAAAATCTTTTTATGGAGGGGCCCCCCGGGGGGGGAAAAAGGGGGGGGAAAGGGGGGGGGTTTTTTGGGGGTTTTTTTGGGAAAAAAAAGGGGGGCCCCTTTTTTTGGGGGGGGGGAAAAATTTTTAAAAATTTTAAAAAATTTGGGGAAAAAATTTTTTAAAAAAAAAGGGGGGTGGGGAAAATTAAAAATTTTTTTTAAAATTTTTTTTTTTTTTTTGGAAGGGTTTTTTGGGGAAAAAATTTTTTTTTTTTAAAAAAAAGGGGGGGTTTTTTTTTTTTTTTTTTTTTTAAATTTTTAAAAAAGGGGGGGTTTTTTTTTTTTTAAAAAAATTTTTTTTTTTTGGAAAAAAAAATTTTTTTTTATTAAAAATTTTTTTTTGGGAATTTTTTTTTGGTTTTTTTTTTAAATTTAAAAATTTTTTGGGGGGGGTTTAAAATTTTTTTTTTTTTGTTTTAAAATTTTGGGGGAAAAAAAAAATTTTTTTGGGGGGGGGGGGGTTTTAAATTTGGTTTTTTGGGGGTTTTGGGGGGGGTTTAATTAAAAAAAAATTTTTTAAGGGGTTTTTTAAAAAATTTTCCAAAAAAAAAGGGGGGGGGTGGTTTAAAAAATTTTAAAAGGGAAAAAGGTTTAAAGGGGGGAAATTTTTTGGGGGAAAAAATTTTTTTTTGGGGGGAAAAAATTTTTTTTGGGGGGGTTTTTTTTTTCAAAAGGGGGCCTTTAAAAATTTTTTAAGGGGTTTTTAAAAAAAATTTTTTTTTAAAAAAAGGGGGGTTTTTTAAAAATTTTTGGGGGGGGGAAAAAAAAAAAAAAAAAAAATTTTTTAAAATTTTCCTTTTTTTTAAAAAAAAAAAGGGGGGGGGGTTCCCCCCCAAAAAATTTTTTTTTCGGGGGGAAAAAAAAATTTGGGGGGGAAAAAAAAGGGGGGGGGGGGGGGTTGGGTTTGGGGCCCAAAAATTTTTTTTTTTTTTTGGGGGGTTTTTTTTTTTTGGGGGGGGTTTTTAAAAATTTAAAAATTTTTTAAAAAAGGGTTTTGGTTTTTTTTTTAAAAAAAAAATTTTTTTCCCTTTTTTTTGGGTTGGAAAAAAAAATTTTAAGGGGAGGTCCATAATTTTTAACTCACCTTTATGAGAAGAATTATCTTTGATGTTTGTTACTCTTACAACAGATTTATTCAGTTTCTAAAAATTACCCACCCAAAAATTACAGTAATTTTGTTTTGCTTGTAACTTTATTTATTTAAATTTAAAAATGGTTTACACCAATCAGAGGCATTTAATATGTTGATGATTTTGAGCGAGTGTTATCAAAACTTTGCTGCAGCAGCTACATTGTAACTGAACGTTTTCTTAAAAGACATCTCTTACTAATGAAACGTATTTCAAAGCTTAGATGATTGTGTTCGAGAAACTGGAAGTGTGTTGTTGTAATCACAACAAAGGTAAGAAGATTGTAAGGCCAATTAGAAACAAAATATCCCAGCAATACTCAAGCCAAAGAATAGTGGCTTAATCAAGAGCTTAGCAAAGATGACTATCTTCAGCGTATCATCTTTGGTTTATAAGCCCAAGAGGTAATGAATAAATGATTTCCCTGATTTCTTTAATGATGAAGCAACTTTTAGTAGTAATGGTGAGGCGAATCGCCATAACATGTGTTATTGGTCCTTTGAGAATCCACATTGGATATGTGCAGTAGACAAATCATATGTATTGGACACTGAGCACATAGTGTGGCATAGTTTGGAAACAGAATGATATGGCCCCCACTTCTTTGAAAAAAATTTAAATAGAGATCTACAATTATTTCTTTAACAATGCCTCGCTTAACTACTAATGAGTCTTCCAAACGAAAATTAGACAAAGAATGTGACTCCCCTCCACATTAATGATATCACTGTTCGTAATAAACTTAATGAACAGTTTCCTGAAAGGATAGGGGATACAACAGTCGGTTATCCACCCGTTTCCGAGGTCTGACCTATAGGACTATTACTTTTGGGAGAGGTTGGAGTGTATGGTTTATGATACAAGACTAACTACTAGAGATGGATATTTGGAAAAAATAAGAAATGCAGTTGCATCCATTTCTCCAGAAAAATCCAACGTTCAGTAAACAGCGGCGGTGGAGCTTTGCATTGGCAACAATAGGAAACAGTTTGAGCACCTATAAGGAGTTGGTGGGCTTGATGAAGGACTTGTAATGACTCATTTCATACACCCATCTCACATTCATGTCAATATTTAATTTAATTTAGGAATTTATTAGTAATAATAATTAAGGAATAATTAATTACAAATTGTCTCAAGTTTTAATACAAACAATAATAAATACAAAATCAAAATTAATCAAATTGCTCCTTATTACACAAAAATCAAAAGTTATAAAGTGAACTAAAGTCAGTGATACAGTGTGCAGGGATGATTGTTGAGAGTGAAGAGAGCATGAGGTTTAAAAAGTTTAGAGGAGAGAGGGATATAGAGAAGTGAAGCAAGATTAATATTTTTAAATAAAGAAACTGGTTACATTTTATAATATTTCAGCAGTATTTGATTCAAAGGAAAGGTTAATTTATTAAATTCATATCATCACTGAAGTACACAGAAGCAGAAGACAGACATTGGGTGAGAAAATTCCTTTTTAAATTTAACAGTGATCCATTGGAAGAACATAAAACCCAGGAACATTCGATTTGGCTAACAATAGAAAATTAATATAATTAAAATTTAACAAAAAATCATTTTTCAAAATTGCAATATCTTTTATAAAAACAATACCTAATATTTCTATTTCATTAAGCCGGCACGACCACCCTGCCCTAAAATTTAAGAACTGTATTTTAAAAAATTTACCATTATTGTATCCTCCATCTTGTTTCAAAATTGAAACCTGTATAGTCAATTTATCATCATTAAAGTTCACATTTGTATCATACTGAGTTATTTATTATTTCTAGCTATAATCATCAGAATACAAATTAAGTTTAAACCAACCATTTATTTAAATTGTATATTAGTAGCAAATATTACAGACTTTTGCTAGAAATCATTTGAAATTGTTATTTTTGTTGTACGGAACTAAAACTGCTTATATAAAATCGAAGTTTGTATAAACGTGACCGTCTCTACCGATTCTCCTGCCAAATATAAATTGAGGAGTGTTATTCATTTCCTGCAAGCAGAATGGAATAATGCAGCAGTAGAAATGTGCTGTAATTATGGAGTAAACATTATGAATGTTGGTGTTGTGCTCTCATCTAAAACAATACAACATTTTTCAAAATTTTTACTACCTTAATTTGTTTAATGTAAACCTACAGTTATATAAAATATTTTTGGTTAACATTTAAAATTTTTTAAATGATAATAATTTTTAAATATCGGAAATTTTTGGGAATGAACTTTTTTAGTTATTCTTTGGAAGGTAGGTCCCAACTGTTTTGGCTAACATTTTAAGTTTCAAAAGTTCTTCAGTTATTAATTAACAATAAAAATTGTAATGCTGTTTTTTAATTTTAACAACTTGAATTTACAGCAGATAAATTTAAAATATTTGTTTTGAAATTATCTATATCAAGAAACCTTGTAAAATGAGGCTCACAGTTCCACTTTTACGATTTTGTAGGGTAAAATAAGTTAATAAATCCGTTTGGTCCACAAATTAGGGGGTTACGGAACGAGTTTCTATCTTCATTTGTTATACCGCTACAAACGTGTTCCAGTTGGTCTGTTCCCTGTATATATACGTTCCCAAATAAAACAAATGAATTAACATAGTTATGTATAATATAGCAAAACTGAGTTCATTGTATCCATAAAGATCAGACATAGGTAATAAAGGTTGATCAGCTACCATAACTACAGATTATGACTACACACAAAACATTTGTCATTGGTTTATACTTTATTCATATGATTGTGATTAAAAATCTCTCTAAAGGTCTAATGAAGACATATAAGCGTTTATCGTAATTCTGACTCTATTTTTTAATACTACGTTATCATTATTGAAACTATTTGTTAATTTAAAAAACATGACGACATTGAATTAAGACCTTCTTTGAATTAAACCCAAATTAAAAAACTAGATTCTTAACCCAAATTAGAAAAGAACCTCCCCCCCCCCCCCACCCCCCCCCCCCCCCACCCCCCCCCCCCCCCACCCCCCCCCCCCCCCACCCCCCCCCCCCCCCACCCCCCCCCCCCCCCACCCCCATTTTTGCAAGAGTCAATGTCTAAATTGACCGGACTATTATTTTATTTAACTGCTTCTGTATTACTAATTATTTATTTCAGTGGTGTGTTCATTATGGTATCTTGGATGTGTATGGTGGTACTGTAGCAGTTAGAGTTACTAGCAAAGTGTCCAACAACATTAAAGGAGAAGTTACTTTGGCTGATCCTGAGGAAGAATTGAGTTCTGCTTGTCCACCAACTAAAAGGTATTGATGTAATACAATAGTTATTACAATAAGTTTGTATATATAAAAAAATCAAATCAATAACATCTTTATTTCCATTGTCATTTTACAAACAGATGTAATGCAGTAGCACAATATTCCATCTATATTATACAGGATGATTCCAATAAAAGTGCGTAGTTTTTCAAGGTTGATAGAGGATGTGAAAACACATTTTTTTGTATAGTACACATGGGGTCACGAATGATTCGTTTCTGAGAAAATTGAGACTTTATGACGTGCTTCCATGTAGGCAACAAATAGTTTTCTCTGAGATTCAGCCATAAAAGTGCAAAGCTACTGAAAATAAATATGTTTTCTTCTTAATAATAAATAAAAGAACCACTTTAAGCAAACAAGAATGTAAAACAATATTAATAAAAAAATATTATTAATCAGCAGAAGTGGGAGAAACCGACTCTTTAAAAATGTAATACAGTTGACGTTATGATGATCTCATCTTTACGTTGACACAAACAGGAATAATTTTTAGCATTTGCTATAATAATAATTTTTTTGTCATTCTTGTTCACATGATGTGGTTTTTTATGTGTTATTAGGAAGGAAATTAAGTTTTGCCTACAATACTACTTTACTATATTAAAATAATCATAAATTTGTAAAAAAGTGTTTTTATAATATTAATTGTTAACATATGAATACAATAAAAAGAAGTGAACAAACAATACTGAAACTGTAAGAATGAAATTATTGAGCTTTAGATACAGTTAACATTATGTTGTTAATCATTAAATGGTTATACATTATTAAGAAAATCAGTTTATATGTCTTATGTTAGAGTGTAAAAACACATTTTATAAAAACAAGCTTTTACATTCTACTATAAAACATATAAACTGATTTTCTTAATAATGTAATTCTTACTATATTTACTCTTAGACTTGAATTTTTTAGACTCAATATAATATAAGCTGATTAACCCATTGGCCTTGTATCACGGAACGGTTCCGTGACAGCTAGTCTGGGCTCAAAATTTATATCACGGAACCGTTCCGTGACAAGTACAGCACCATCTAAATAATTTTTTTTTAACTCATTTTTCAACCAAATGTTAGTATAAATTAGACTAATATTGTTGTAACACATAAGAAAAACTGCAATACTAAAATTAATTTAAATTGAAATGAATAATAAGTTACTATAAGAATATTAATGTAATACAAGAGAAAAAAAATCAGTATTCTTGGAATTTTCAGTATTTAGAAAAAACATTTATTCTGACAAACTATGCATATACATACACATATTCTAGTATTGCTAGGTAGAGAAATACATTTCAAATAAAATAAAAGCAACAATGGGGTATTTTATTTTATATTTTTTTAGTAAAGAAAATCTTTTAATTTAAAAAATTCCAAAACTTTTTTAGTTTGTACAGCATTATTATTATTAAATTATGGCCAAATATATCACTATCTATTTATTACTAGCGGGCCCGGCGCGCTTTGCTGCGCATTTCAATAATTTTTTGCAAAAGTTGCCCGCGGCTTCGCACGCAATTTCCCGTTGAAAACAGTACACTATATTCACTTATTCTTTTTCTATCACATTCTAAACATTGCTGAGATAATTGATAGTCGTTCCATCGTGAGCCTCTTGGGCGTATTATGAAGGTATGTACCATATTCCTGCCTCTATCTAGCTGTTACCCACGGCTTCGCACGCAAATCTTAAGAACCGAAGTCCTTATATTACTTAGTAAATTTTTTTTTTTACTATAATAAATTTTAGATTAAATTAGTTATATCTCCGATGCCCACGATTGAGCTTGCTTTGTTGTCTCGATCGAGAGAATATGTACACACGGAGTTTTGAGAACCATACTTCTGTCAAAAAAAAACAACTAAGGTTGATTTTATAACATTCTTTATATTTGTAGCCAACGTAAGATAGTAATTATGATATCTGCATTACTCTTCTGATCAAGCATGAGCATGGTTTATATTAAATAAATATTGCAGTTAAAGGTGAATTTTTACGTCAAATTTGAATTGTATTATCTGGATAGTAAAGTCTATGTTTAACAGTGATTGCAAAAACAGTTTAAACAAAATTTGTCGTTTCTCTTAAGGTTACTCTATGCTTTAAAACTATAAGTGTAATATATGTTTACAAAGAACAGCTGATTAAAAATTTGAAAAGACGTTAACATATGTTTGCTGCAATGCATTTCTTATGGGTATTTCTGTAACCAGTGGGGCGGAATCCTGAATCGGGAAAGGGATGGGCATAGCTTATAAACCTTCTCCGTGGAAAAATACATATACGTACAAATTTTCATCATGATCGGTCCAATAGTTCACGATTCCATAAAGGACAAACATACAAACATTCATTTTTATATATATAGATTAAAGCCCATTTCATGTTAATCCAAAAAGATATAAAATATAACCAAATAACTTGAAAAATAAATTTTTTATAAACATATAACAAAACTCTTACGTTTTTAGCATTTTTAATAGGATAACTCCAGTTGATCTGATAGTAAAAATATGTATAAGCCAATGGGTTAAGGCTCAATGTAAGAAAATGTAGGCTTCCACTATAAACTGTAACATTGGTGCATAGCTATATAGATCATGAATATTTTTAACACTTCAAATTATAAGTGAAAAAATACATTTTTGATTGAATAGATAATTTACGTAGACAGTTGTCTTTTACATTACTCACATATATTAGTATAGTTAATAAAGTTTTCAGAAACAAATCTCATGCGGGATCTATTTCATAATGTAGATAAGAATGTGTTGGATGTAGATGTGTGTGTTGGATAGATATGAATCCAACTACTTTTACAATTTTAAGCAAAATGTAAAACTGTAGTGTTTGCCATTCTGCAGTGTAGTTACTCTGTTGGGTGTTTACAGGGGTTACTGCAAGAGCCTCATACAGAATAGTGTAAATACGTTTAGGGTCCTTTCTCCTTATAAGGAAAAAAATCTTTAAATGTAATCTTAAGAATTATTTTCAACAACATAGATGTCAAGCTTTTCTTAAAGGCCACAATATCCCGATAATCCCGGCACATAAGGGATTGACATAAATGCAAATTTATCACAATTCTGTTTTTCTGACTGAGGAATGATTCTTCTGGTTCGTTTGCACTTATTAATTACTAATTGAGGGTATCCATTGCTTCTGAGATCCGATTCAATTTTCTTAAATTCTTCTTTTAGTCCATCTTTATCTGAGCACAAGCTCTTTGCTCTATCAAACAAAGAGTAGGTTACTCCTTCTTTGACAGATTTTTGATGGTTGGATTGATAATTTAAATATTTTCCTGTGTGTGTTATCTTTCGAAAAACAGTTGTCTTAAGGACATCCCTATCTTTTAATACACACACATCCAAAAAGGGAAGCTTGTTTTGGACTTCCACTTCCATTGTGAGGCAGATAAAAGGAGAAATACTATTAATGTGATTCAAAAAAATATTTAATTCAATGTCACCATGAGAAAAAATAACAAAGGTATCATCCACATACCTCCACCAAACCTTCGGTTTGAACTGAGCTGAAGCCAAAGCTTTTCCCTCGAATTCCTCCATAAAGATATTGGTGAAAATAGGAGACAGTGGAGAACCCATTGCCATCCCCTCATCTTGACGGTAAATTTTACCCTCTAACTCAAAATAATTGCATTGAGTGCAAAGTTCTAACAGTTCCATAATTACTGGCACGGGAAGTTTAGTTCTATCCTTTATTGTTTGGTCTTCTTTGAGACGTGATTTAATAATTCCGAGAGTTTCTGGAACTGGTACATTTGTAAATAGACTTTCGACATCAAAACTTACCAGTTTGTCAGTTTCAGTCAACTTTAGGGATTTTGACTTCTCTACGAAATCCCTGGAATTTTTGATGAAAGAGTCAGTTTTTCCTACCAATGGTGTTAAGATGTCCAAGAGGACTTTAGACAATTCCCTGCAAGGTGAATCACGAGAACTAATGATGGGCCGGAGAGGGATGGTTTGGTTTGTGGATTTTGGGAAGGCCATACATATGGGGGATTTTGGAGTGGTGAGGAGTTAATTTAGATCTAAATTTATCTGAAAAAAATTCTTTATGTTTTCTTAAGGTGTTTGCTACTTTGCGTTCAAATGAATCAGTCGGGTCTTTATTTAAAACTGTATATTTGCCAGTATTTAAAGTTTCCGCAATCTTTTCTTTATACGCTACTGAGTCAAGTACCACAGTAGCGTTGCCTTTGTCGGCAGGTAAGATTTTGACCGTGTCGTCTTTCCCAAGGATCGACCTGGCCTTTTTCTCCTCTATTGTCAAATTGGGTTTTGTGGGAGGAATTTTTCTGAGTAAAAGACTGGCCTCACAACGAAACCGGTCACCCTGTTCCTCAGGTAACTGTGAAACAGCCGACTCGATTCCAGTTATGAAATCCAGTGCCTTTACCGATTTTTTGTGCCACAGAAAAGTTTAAACCCTTGGATAAGACTGATATTTCCGCTTCATTCAGGATTTTTGAAGAGAGGTTGATTACATTTTTATTATTTGCATCCGTATTCACGTTGCCATCCTTGGGCAAATCACATTTTTTAGGCCTAATTTTTTCCAGTTTGGAGATTTTCTTTTTCTTATCTGTTTCAGAAACTTTTATACATCTATTTTGGATGCTTTCGAGAATGTTGTTGAATTCTGTACCGATCAGTGTTTTTAATTCAGTTTTTTTACACTCAATACTATTTTGGAGGAGGCGTCCTTCACGATGATGATATGCAATTCTTTCTTTAAGTAAAGATTTAGAAGCTGAAGACAAAATTTTACTGGCTTTCCTACTATGAAAAGGAGTTTTTAGAGTTAATCCTATAAGCATAAGGTCTTCAACCTTACATTTATGCAAGAAAGTTAAATGATTAATGTGTTTTGTTAACTTAAGATGCAAGCTCTCAAGGTCTTTGATTTGTTTACTGGTTCCGGGTCCGTACCGAGAATCAAGAAACGTAGTGTTACTGTTTTCTTGTTTCACTGAACGATGGCAAATGTCCGGAAAAATCCTGTTTCCTTCACAATGCTTCCATCGTCAAAAATAACCTTCAAACAAAGAATTAAAGCTTTGCTTGTCACACAGGTAAATTATTTAGTAAAAGAGTTTTTAGAGAAATAGCGTTCCTTTTAATGTTCTTGTGTTAATTTAAATCACAGATCTTTAGTAGCAGTGGAAATAAAAAGTATGGATACCCCATATTAACTTTTTTATAAACCCAAATAAATAAAACCAAACTCTATACCACTGTAGGGTACAAAACTGGACTTTTTGGTTAGTATCACAAGATTACCTCTGCCCTCAAAATACCAAATTTTGGGCTGAACTTTTTAAATGTAAACCCCATCAAATTACACATCATTTTAAAAGTCTTTATGAAAGAAAATAAACTTTGAAACTTAGAGATCAACAAGAAAAATATGTTATAAACAAAGTATTGACATTTAAACTTGTTCGAATTAATTTGTTTTTATTATAAAAATGAAGCAAATAGATTTTACAAATGGAAATGTTTGTAAAATCAAAGGTCATTCAGCTTACTAACTCAGTGTTTTCATAACAGGCGCTCGAACTGCTCCCCGGTGATGGTCTGAGAATGTGATAACTTGTTACAATTATGTATGAGGGCTAAACAATTTTGTATTAAAAAATGTTATTATGTTGGTTGTAAGTAATGATGATCAAATCCAGAACAATAGATTCAGTATTCGATTCAGAATCTTAAAAAATTTGATTCCCTGTTCTCAAATTTCAATTCATAATCAGTATTTTTAATATGTTTGATTAAAATACAAACATTACCTTACCAAACTTGAATTACACAGAGCATCATGGGGAAATTGATAATTAAAACCACTTTTTGTAGGTTAAGTAATAAATTATTACATTTTAATAAAGCAAAATAAAAGGATAAAAGAGAAAATACAATCTAATTCTATGTACAGTAGACAAGTTTTATTTTTTTTTAACTGCTAATAGTTATTTGTTTCACCACATTGGAATGCTTTCGAGCAGCAATGTCCTGTGAGCGTCGAAGTAATATAATGTTGGCTGCAGTTGCTCCTGCTTGTTGTTCTATATAGTGTAAAGCTGTGTCTATTGCCTTGTAGTCTTCATTGTGAGTCATTGTCTGTGTAGTCCCTAGCACAATTTTTTGCTCACTTTCATCAGCTGCTATATCAGTGATCATCTGAACAATTGCATCATCTATTAACTCAAATTCTTTATCATTAAAATCTGTGTTTTTCTGATTGCAAACATGGTTGCTCATAAAACCAATATAACCAGAGTCACTTTTTGACCAACAGAAATTTAGGCTCCTTATGGACTGATGTGTATAATTTTCAATACCGATGTAGAGGTAGAGATTCACCCTAAATTTCATCCCTCTAGGTGACCTCATTTGTCAGTTATTGTGTGTTTAGTTAGGCAGAAATAGGATTTCGTCATCAGCAACTGACTGGAGAGGCATCACTAAATGCTCAGCCAACAATCATTTAGCGCTTACAAAGAATATTTTACTGAATACCTTGAATTTCTCTTCTTGTTTGAGCGTTAGCAAAGTATATCACTTGACAGAGTGGAAAAATTATATTTCTGTCTGTCTGTACACATGACATCTCGAGAACAAACTGGTTAAATCTCTCCTCCTATTTAAATTTGATAAGATTCTCGCACAGGCTAGTGGTCCATGAGGACAGGCAGAATGAATCTAAAAAATAGCCTCTCCTTTAAAAAAGCTTGATTTTAATAACCAAAGCACTATCACCATTAATAAAGTGTTTTGTGTAAAATAAACATACTTCAAAAAACTAAAACAATTTTTCAATTACAAAATGGCAAAAAGTTGAAGCAAATAATAGTGTAATCTTAATTTCAATGTTGGTGTTAAATATATGATGTCATATTGTTAAATTTATTAATTAAAATTATTAATCCTAGAAGATGTGTTAGCCAAATGTGCTAGCTCAAGTTATAACATCAGTATTCACATTACTGCAAATTTGTAGCAGATTCCAAGTATATGGCTTGCATAGTCAGTAAGTTTTATCACAATAATTATATTTAACATATTTTTGATAAACAGGGATGGTCAAGAATTAACTGAAGAAATGAAGAGGATGGAAGATAGTTCAGAGAAGTCACCTCCAGATGGTGATGTGCTGTCTGAATATTGTATAAATGTAAGTTTGATTATAATACAAATATAATTGATATGATATAAAAAAAATATTGATTTACAATTTATCTTTAACTGAAGTAAGGTTAGCACTTTATAATTTGGTCTGTGTGAAACATTAAAGTTATATTTCTGTAGATGCATTTTGTTGTTGGACTGTGTTTTACAATTGTGCAAGTTTAGAAAATGCTTCTTCTCAGAAATAAATCCTCAGAAATCGTTTGAGTATTTCAATGATTGTCACTGATCTCAACTCTTTAGACGACGCTACTTGTCAGCAGCATATTGCCAAAAATGTTAAATTTTTACAACTACCATTCTATTAATATACTTTTCAATAAGATACTGTAATGATACTTGACGCCATACATTTGTTGCCTCTATCTTACTTTTTTTTTAATTCCTGTTCGTTGACTTTTGTTGTATTACTTTATTTTTTGATTATCCAAAGATAAAATACATTATTGAGAAGTTTACCATTTGTTGATTCAACAAAGAATTACACCTCCTGATTAGACTAATTTCAAAAGACTTATTATTCATTCTACTATGTTAATTTTTGCTGCTTGTAGTGAAAGATGTTGATTGTTTAAGGCATGAAATTACACATACAGTAAAAGTTTGATTAACGAAGCTAAATGGGGGTTTATCTTAGATAAAAAAAAGCTTGAATAAAATATAATTACAATAAATTACTCTACTATTGTCTTTTACATATAATATAAATAATAAACATATTATCATTAATATTAAATTATAATAATCAAATTATTACTTTCGAAAGAAGTATTTGATACATTTTTGTTATAAACTCTTTTCTCTTTTCTTTGCCACAATATTGCACCAATACTGAAGAAACATTTCGTTGTGTGCTTTGCTCTTTTCTAGCTTTGTGATGAACTTATAACTACTTCCAAGACCTTCAAGATTTGTATTGTCTTAGTTTTAATTTTGTTTACAGTTAACTATATCAATAATATTCTCGTTTGTTATATAGTAATGTTGGTTGTCATTTAGCCATTCTTTGAACATAGTACCTCCAGATGTTCCCAATTTCCACCCATTAAAAGCAAACATGACATCATCAGTGTAATTTTGTACACACTTCAAAAAAAGTTATTAACCCTTATCGCTAAGAAGGCCACGCTGGTGGCACGCTACATGTTCTCCCTCTCAGTCGAAATTCTCTACTTACCGCTTAACACTGACAGGTCGAATTCGTTTTTTCGGGTAGCTTTAAATTGGCTTCACCTGCCTCAATTTGAAATTACCATAATAATGTTGTATATATACCATAAACCAAATTACCATAGTGTAAATTATTGTGTGTGTTTAATAAAAAAATTTGCACTAAAGAATAATACAGTTTATAAAAATGTACGTTTGTAAATCATAATTTTAACTAGTAGCAGAGGCATATGGTACTATAAAATGATTCAGAATAAAACTAAATAAATCTAAAATAATGTGAACTACTGATTTACATATTTGTCACATTTCCCAATAGAAAGCAACACTTAACAATGCTAGAAGACAAGGAATTAATTTTGTATTTGAAATAATAGCGACATAGTACAATGGGTCTTGAGTGTGGTCATCTGAGGTATAGCACCGCAATAGGGGTGGGGATTGCTCATAACCGCTTGACTTGTGAGTACTCGTCTCGAACAAAGTGTCTGACGTGCACAGGTGCGATGATGGGAGTCACTTGCGTGGCTATCTGACCTCTTAGGCAATCTCTGATATTTATATCCAAGTGCTAAGGGTTAATAAACAAAAGCCCTTGAATATTTGAAAATATGAAAAAATACTTAGATATTTGGACTCATTCTGTTTAAGCTTATATTTTATTGTGATGAGTATCATAAAAATGATCTTATGAAATAGTTTTTAATTGGAAGAGTTTGTCCTGAAATATCTGTGTTTTTTATTATCAAATGTGATTAATGGGGGCTCAGAGATAATATGCAACTAATCAAAATTCTGTATTAGGTTACCAACCGTCTGTTAATAATATTTAAAATAGATTTGATTCATTTCAAATTTGAATTTAGGACTCACAAAGTTATATAAATGATATAATAGACCAATTAAACTAACATACATAATACAAGTTAAAATGCACTTGGTTAATTTCTAAATACGATCTGTAGAAGTTTCTAAAAAATTTATATTACTGATAAATTGGAACCTATAAATGTTATTGATATGTGTGAGCTCATAAATAACTGGTTTTAGGAAGTGGACTGGTTTCAACTCCACGAGATCAAGGGTCGCAATGTACAGTTGTCTTCTGGTCGACTGACAGCAAAGAGAGTGGGCAGCTACAACCAGGGAGTAGTCCTCACTTCAAGAGAGATTCTCAAAGGCCAGTTGTTTCAGGTACTATATGGCACAATTGAATTTTAATATAAAATTGAGTACAGTTTTCTTTATTGATTTTGTTTCTCTATTCAGCTTCTGTGATCTAACAGATATCTTGAACATGGCCTAATCCTTATGGGGATATAAAAAGCAAAGTATAAGGCTTTTCTAAGTAACAAAAGATTGTTTTGGAAATTGAGAAAATAATATGGTTTTTTATTAACTCAACTTTTAGCTTAATTTTTGGTGACGATGATGCTATCAAGTATTCTATATTGTTTTAGGTTCGGATAGATGCCATCAATTCAAACTGGGTCTCGTCTTTATGTATTGGAGTAACATCACACCCCATAGCCACATTCTCTTTGCCTGTCACTGCCTTAGGTCTCAAGCGGGACTCGTGGATTATCTGCAGTGACTTTGTCTTTCACAATGGCCAGAAGGTTAATTTTGTTATTATTAATAATTAATATAACAACTTCAATCCGACATAAGTGCCATGTTTTGGAGATTATAACAAGAAAAGTAAGAATTAGCAATATATTTTGGTAGTAGGTTATAATGTATTTTGATATGTTATATACATAAAAAATCAACAAATTGAAATCAAAGCTCAAACTATTCATGGGCAGAATGTGTTGTGTAAGTTTCCACAATGTATTCACAAATCATATCTTATCTCAATAAAGCCAAAAAATGTTGTACTTTCTCACTAAAAACAAATAAAACTTAAAACAAAAAGAAAAGAAAGCAACATTTTATGACAAAATAGCTGTGATATTAACTGAAATTAAATTAAAAATGCCCTTATTAAAGAGGCGGGGAGTTAAGACTGTCAAGCCCTCTCTACCATTCAACCTCAAATCATTTACAGTAAATTAACAATAATTTAATACAGACACTGTAAGTAGTATACTTTGGCCGTTGCTGGGACAACGCACCCGAGACCGGTTCTGGGACAAACCGTGTGAGACCGAATCTGGGACAGAAAATTGTTAGAGAGCGACTAAGAGTGTGAGTACGGGTAGTCAGAACCGCGCCGCGCGAATCACCACGCATGTCATCGCTGTCCCGCCACCGACACCACGCGTGTGTTTATTTACCACAATTGTGAGTATGTATGTGTTTGTGATTTACTGATCAGATCTAAATAGACGATGTTGTTTACATGGTTGTTCTGGAGCAGTTGGTTGTTTTGGTCTACAAGTGTGATTGTGATCTGTTGAATCTTTCGTAAACCGCTCCGAAGAGGTATGTAGTGTTTTTCTTGAGGTGATTGAGATATTTTGTAGCCGTGTGGTACATTAGGGGAAAAGGAGTAGAGGATTGCTGTCTCCAAATGTTTGTGAGAGTGAACATCATGATTGACAAGACTGTTGTTGACAATATTGCAGTGTATCTCGATGACATCAACGGCTCTGAGATTCGGTGGATTCGATGCAATTACATTTTCATTTGAGTTGAAGTAAGACGATTCTTTTTGTAAGTTTGTTGCATCATATTTTTCAAAACCTAAGAGATCACTAACGGTTTTATCCAAGTAGAATTTAATTGGAGAATTAATTGATATTTTGTCACCATCTTTAAAGATCTTGAAATCGTCAGAATTTATACTAAGATTCAACGATTGTATGTAATCTCTGAAACTCTTTTCAAGTTTTTCAATGGTCCAGTAACCACATTGAAGTATCAGTGGTTTCGGAATGAAATGTATTTCCAAATCCCAAAAATAGACTTTTGCATGTTGCAACAAGTTGTATATGTTGTTCTCAGAGTAAAATCCAACAAGAGCCATATAATACTCTACGTTCGGATCCAAGTGGATGGGGTGTTCTAGATGGAGAGTCAGTACAGACTCAGTTCCAGTTAGTTTGAGTAATGGCATGGTTGCAGTTTTTTATATACTTATAATTCTATACAAGTTTTAGATGAAGTTGCTACCATCATGGAAGTCTTCAAAACCTCTTTCCATATATTTTTTATTTCGTTGTTGAATTTTTTCTGCATGATGTATATCTTGCCTTCTAATTCACTCAATTGAACTTTGACAACCACATCATATGGCTCCACTGCTTTGCTCACTTGACCAATTCTCTGGTGGTTTTTCAGTAGGAAGCTGCCCCATATCTTTTCACCATTTACGGTACTAGTGGGGACAATCTCGATCGCATTTATTATTTTTTCCGATTTTACCAAATGCGATTCCAATAATTTCTTGACTTCGGATAAACCTTGTGAGACTTTTGATACATCACTTGCAAGCTCAATTATCTCGTCAGGAGAAGGGTCTGAATTGGGTTGAGTTGGTATTGATCCAATTTCAATTTCGTCTCCAAATCTGTTGAAAATAAAACCACGGTTTCCATGCATTTTTATTGTTTCTTATACTACGAAGAATATGTTCCCAGTCCTCACCAGCTGAATCTCGTCGTAGAACCTCCAGGCACAGATGTCCACAGATAGGAGGATCGTCAAACCCCTGAATACGCTCTGAGTTATAAACCAACCCTTTTGGCCCCAAGTACCTGACTACTTCTATTGGAGGATTGACATCGCCATATGAATCAAAATACAATTTCTTTTCACCACGTTTCACATAACACGTCCAGTGAGTACCACCAGATGAAAGGTCACCAAGATTTACAATACCACGTTCGATATTTGTAGGTTTGTCTGGAAGTAACTGTCGCATGAAAACACCTCTAAACTCATTAATGTTTAATATACCTGCTAATTTTTCTATTTCACCAAGAGACAGCGGGAAGATCTCTTTTTTTTATTCACAGACAACAATGCATCAAGCTTCCGACCAATACGTCGTTTCAACCCTCTACCCGTAGGATCTTTTTCAATAATGGTGTCTAACTCCTCATCGACTAAACTCTTTAACCAAGGTATAAATTTTTCTCTCAGTAAAGGAGCCACCTTTCTTCTTATTAATGGAGAGATGAAACGTTTACCTCCAGGAACTGACGAATCCACCATTTCCATAATTTCCTTCAAAAACCCTCCTTGTTTATTAGATACGAGTTGGTTGTAACTTAGAAGCAATTGTAAACCTTTTTTGTTCTTAACGGCTCTAGAAACGGCTTTGTGTTGCTCTCCAGAAAGAAGTATACGATCACTTCCGTGAGACAGCTGTTCATTAGATAATCTGATTACTGTAGGTTTCCGTCTTTTGTACGCTGTACGAAGTTTACGTTTTTGAGCTTCGGATAGCCGAACTGTATAATTATGCTGACTTTCCATTCTATACGCTTTCTTATATACAAAACACTTACATGAAAACAATAATTGCCGCCTACTAATGAAAAAAAAAAAACATTTTTTATTTTACTTTTTTTGTTTTTTTGTTGTTTTTTTTATTTGTTTTTACAGGAATTTGATTATGTTTCGAGTAATGTCATATGAGAAATGTGCCTCAGATACAACGACAACATATGCTGTGGTGCCGCTGCTCCCCTGTGGAGATGCAATAGCTTTTACAAAATCTAATTCAATCTGAATGTCACTTCGAGATCTGTCTGTTGTTGGTTGATGTAGATGTGTGTCAATTACAACCAAAGGTGAGTTATCAATAAATTCTTTCAGGTTTACTAACACGTTATTGTCTCCGAAGTTTATTTTTCGGAACCCTAGGTACTGATCGTACATGATCCTGTATATACCATTAGTAATATCAAAATTCTGCAATTCCTGAGGGTACCTTTCTCCATTAATTTTCACAGACACATTTTTGATGTTGCAGCTGTCAAATCTACTAGGATCTTTTGCCTGGGTGTTTGTTCTGTTTGTCTGAAGTGCGATTATAACAAATCTAGGATTGTACACATTTCTGTAAACACTTGTAATATCGAAGCTGAACGATGAACCGAACACCCCTCTTTTGTCGATGCATTGCCATTGAAAGAAGTTGTAGACTAAAGCATCCTTGTCACTCAGATGTTTCAAACCATCAATTAACTGGATTTTGGAAGTGCTGGTATAATCGACTATGGGGACTCGTAACACAAACGACTCTATCACAATTTTTCCATCACCAGGATCCGTTGCTGTGGACCCTGCCCCTTTCCAGTGAAACAACGCATCATTATCTTCATTCCTAGTAAATGTGATTTCAAAACCTCCCTTGTACATCGGGTAACGTAGGTGGTCAAAGAACCCTAATCCTAAATGCCCAAGTGTGCCGAGTGCCTCAAACTTCCCACCTCCTGTAAACGATGATGAGAAACCACTACTTGAGAGTGTTTGTTTTTCAGTGTTACTGTAACTAACAATCCCCTTTATAGTGCTGGTGATGCCGGGGAGTTCTACTGTGTCGATCAATGTATTGTGTTTCCTCAGCTCTATTCTTGAAAACAAGAAGGCCGCGAAGTTGTCTACCAGTTTGACGGTAGAGTTAGTTTGATAATCAGATCCATCAGATTTTTGCACATACTTTCCTTGAATGTGGTACATTATGCGTGAATCATAAAATGCGTCTCCATGATCCAGTTTGAATGTTGTATTGTTGTTGGGTGCATTGAAGTTGAGCTCTGAAACTGGCATTGCAGTTCTATACTCACTTCTTGCTATACCGCTCGAAAATTCAATATACAGTTTCTCCATCACTGGTTTTACCACTGATCACTGTTCTATTATATCCTCTCTTATATATAGGGCAAAAAATATTTGCTTTCATTGCTTTATATATCTGATGGGTAGATACATCCTGAAGTTCCTAACCCCATACCGAGTTTACGTTTCAACCACATTCCTCCTGTTGTTGCTAGACCGACCATACGCTCATTCAAGTCAGCATCATCTGAGGTAACCCTCTCCCAAGCTTTCTTTTGTAATATTTTGTCCGCCTCCCACCTGTCTTCTGTGTTTTTATGATCCCTATACCATATATCATGCTTCTTACAAGCTTCATCGAGGGGATTAATTCCCTTATCTCCCCTAGCAAGTCTCTTGTCAAGCTGGGTGCCGGGCCCACAGTAGTTGTACGTATCAAGATTCCAGTTCTTGGGCGCATGTAACTCGAATGGTAACTTGTTAATGATGTCGTTCAAAAGCCCTTTACCTTCTATAACATGTTCAGGCAAAACAGACAAACATCTGACTAGGTACTTCAACCCTTTAGGTGTAGCAATTAGGTCTTCCATTTCATCGTGAAGGAAATCAACTACAGACAGTTTTTCATTATGAAAGTTGTTGTTTCCAGCTTCTTCCTGCGCTTGAATGTAGTGTAACCTGTCAATGAGGTCTTTGAAGTTCTTTATGTACTTATATTCGACCGGACTTTCATTGTAAACCTTTAACCCTGAACCAATTGTTGCCACTTTTCCATTCACCAACTCATCCCAAATAGGTTTTATCATATGTTTCCACTTTAGTCCTTGACTTGATTTGGGACGATTACTTTTGGGATTGTTTCTTTGGAAAAGCGAGTTTGTCCTCACCAACATGTCCTTGTAAGAGTTCCAGTCTTCATCGGTGTACAGATCCTTCTCTACTATATTGTTTTTCGTCAACAATCTCCAAAGACCCTCAGTCCCTTTGTATTTCTTTTGAGAGCTGACTAATATAATGTCATCATAATCAAATGTAATCGGTTCGGAACCGATCATCGGCTGCTCTAGATTTTCATCGTACCAAATACCAAACTGTTTGTCGTTGGATTTTGGAAGGTATCGGGCTCCTAGAGAACCAAGTGTTACTACTTTAGAATCCATCAACTGTTTCATCGATTGCTCTTGAGGTTGTACTTCTGGCTCATCATCGTAATCTACATCCTCAAACGTTCGACGATCTGATGCTTGAGGTTGAAATCTTACCAACTGTTTCATACGGTTTTGACTACGTATCTTTTGTGTTTCCAATTCTCTATGTTGTTGTTCCCTAATGGCTCTGGTGATTGGTTCGTACTTTTTCTCATTTTCACGAACATCTTCTAACTCTTTAAAATGGGTCTGAGCAAACTCACTTTGTAATTTCCGGTTTAACTCATCCAACTTTCTAGCTTTAGAAACAGTGAGCGGTCGATCATGTGTTATTGATATGTTACGATTGGCAGACGTCTCATTAGCATTTGATGATATAGTATTTTTGTTTGAGAAGTTTTTTAATTCATCCTGTTCAGCACGTTTGAACTTTGCAGCCAAGACAGTCTGAATTTTTTCAAGTCGCCTTGCTTCTTTTGCATCTAGTTTATTCGCCATGTTGTATACTTATAGTAATAGATACAGCGTTATTCTTCAAATCTTTCAAGTCACGTTTACACTGGAACGTCAAATTACGTTTAGAGAACGTTAAATTACGTTTATGAACGTCAAATTACGTTTAGAGAACGTCAAATTACGTTTATGAACGTTAAATTACGTTTATACTTGAACGTCAAATTACGTTTATGAACGTCAAATTACGTTTATGAACGTTAAATTACGTTTATACTTAAACGTCAAATTACGTTTATGAACGTCAAATTACGTTTATGAACGTCAAATTACGTTTAGAGAACGTCAAATTACGTTTATGAACGTTAAATTACGTTTATACTTGAACGTCAAATTACGTTTATGAACGTCAAATTACGTTTATACTTGAACGTCAAATTACGTTTATGAACGTTAAATTACGTTTATGAACGTTAAATTACGTTTATACTTGAACGTCAAATTACGTTTATGAACGTCAAATTACGTTTATACTTGAACGTCAAATTACGTTTATACTTAAACGTCAAATTACGTTTATACTTAAACGTCAAATTACGTTTATACTGGTACGTTGTACAGCGAAGTATTATTCAACACTTAGTTTCCTTTTTAAATTGCACATGTATTTCCTTTTTTGTGGTTTAGCTGTAGTATTAATAGATATGAATCCATGAGGTGTTTTCCAGCACTCAAAACAGAGAGCCTCAAATTGGTTGAAAGTCATGTCAGAACCTACAAAGTCCTGGAACACTCTCTTTGTATAGTACTTGTTCATTGTAAACAGACACAACAGATTAACATTGTTTCGTATGACCTGCATATCAACTCGACCATAGCTCTGACTCAGGTAGACACAAGAAATCCCTTTATGACGTCCTCTAATGAAATAGTCTTTGATTTTAGTTTGCTCTTCTAGGAGGCAGTCATCAAATACCACAAGTGAGTTTGGTTTGCAGTCATCGATAGAAATGAGATCTTGACAGGACGAATAGAAAAACGCTATTTGTCTTCTAAGGTTTTTTTCTAATCTACTGTATTGTTCACGCAGATCTACATATGCAGGTTGTTCTATTGAACGACTGAACACGTATAGATTCTTGAACGGAACTCCATCTTTGTTGTAAATGAAATTCAATAACAAGTTCGTTTTACCACTCCCAGACGGTCCTACAATAAGACACCGTAACGGTCTAGGTAAAAATTGGTCTTCGAATTTATCTTTGCAATACACTTGAATTTCCATAGTATGTTCTCTTACATACATTTACAATTTAACAGTTTTCGCATATTCTATAATGACCCCATGCTAGGGTTCGGATATTGTCTTCGAGTACGAAACGCTTGTCGTCCTTTGATGAAAGTACCACTTTATGGTGTTCTACGCTGTAGAGATTGTGTGCTTGACTCCGAATTGTATTCATCGTTTTGTAGTGCTCGATGTTACTAAACAAACAGTCTTTATAGTTGCTAAAGGTAATTTCATTTTCAACTACAGCTTTTTTCACACCCTTAGACCTCTTTATGAAATGGTTGTCTTCTATATTGCTCGCATACATCTTGGATCGTAGTCCTACAAACTCTCGCATGATTCGACCATTAAGTTCATCTTTCATTTTACCCAGAACTTTTTTGTTTACGTGGGGAAGCCCATATTGGTTGGGGTTGGGGTAGTCACTTGTATCAAATAATCCAATTAAATGTTTCATGTCTTCATAGAAGTTTTTCGTTTTGATGTCATATATCAGGGAATCGGTATCAGTGTACACCATTTTTATGTTAGATCCATACTTCTCTTTCATTACATTGTAGTGGAAATCATACATCAGTGTCTTTGATATGTCTAGAATACTCATACCTACGTAAATAGGTTTATTTAACAAAAGTTTTTTCTTACTAAAATGTACAGCAACTAGGTTTTCTGTAAAGATGGTTCGACTCTTAAAGTTCGGTTTGCTAACCCATCTTTCCACTAATTTGGATTTAGTACCCAAACGAATGTCCACACGATTTCTCATATTTTCCATAGTTTTTCCAAAAACTGAGTTGTTCATTAATTTGAAAAAGTCTTTCTCAAAATCATTTTTCGCCTTTGTACGCTCCATGGTATTCAGATTAATGTACGGTTGCAACCAATTGCTTTGACTGAAACTAAGAACTCTATGAACATGTTTTAGTTTCATACCCAGACTCAAATAAAGCTTTAAATTTTTGTAGTGTACGACATACTTTTCTTTGCTGTAGAGAGTTGTCAGAAGCTTTGCCATTTTCGATCCTGGTGGGACTCTACGTTCTGGAGCGAGAGGTAGATCAGAGTGTACGTCGTGTAGTTCTTCAGGATATTCCAAATCAACTTCTAATATGTAGCCTGTGGGTGAATCGTCACTAACTTTCATTACATCGATGTCTGTACTGCTCCACTGAAAGTTTGCATATGGTAGTTTTACAGACATTGCCCACCCATACAGGTTGTTTGCATCCAAGTACATGAGGTAGTTATTTGGTTTCGATTTGTCGTAGTCTTTCATGTAGGGATTGTTTGCCTTCGCATATCGATGAGAACACTGTGAAATACCACCACGAATACCCTTTTCAACCATGAGTACCATATCGATGTCAGTCAATAGAGACAGTTCGACTTTTGTAATTTTTAGCATTGCGTTCCAAGCCAACCCAGGTGCTGTGAAATACCATGCAGGATCTAATTTGTATGTATTGAGACATACATCCCTGAAGTTTTCCATAACATCTGCAAGCAGCAAGACATCGGTTTCGTTATATAGCATTGTATATTCTTTCATGTTCTGAATGTTAAAGGCGGTCCATACATCGCACGCATGTTTGTAATCTTCATTTGTTATGTGTTGTTTATTCAGTCTATTGTAAAATTCTTCTTGACTAGGTAGTGATGTTTCACTATATTTTTCTATACTGTCCATGTAGTCGTAAGGGTACACTCCTTTTCGTAGCAATAAATTGAGGTCCTTACCATTGTAATATGTTGAGATGTGTTTGAATTGAGATCTAGTCAGATTCTTTGCCAACCTATCGAGACTTTGTGACATGAACTTGAATGAATCGATGAATCGTAGTTCAATTCCACCTTCCACACTGACCGTAAAGGAAATGTACCGCTCCTCGTTGTTGGGTATCAATGATATGCGATTTTCGAACTTACCAAACTCTTTAATGAATAGGTGAGTGTCGTAACCTGCTAAATTATGAATGAAAACAGGAATGAACCTAGGTTTTTTGAAATTGATGTTACACTTGTTGTGAGCTGCTCCTCTAAACAAACCCGTCAAATGGTTATGGTCTCTAACACGATCATCACCAAGATAATTTCCACAGATATGACACGTAGTTGTAGATTCAAACATTTCCTGTTGCTCTTTTGTCATCAACTGCATGGGGACTATTGCTTCACTCTTGTAAAGTTCATTAATCCTTATCGACTCCTCAATCAATGATTTTACAAATACATGTGCAGCATCGTCTCCAAAGTATTTAATCGGTGGTTTGGAAAAGCCGTCCTCTGACACCCCATACATACAGAAGGAAATGGCATTATGTTTCTGATATTTGATAGTGAACGACTGATGATTACCATTACAATCCACTTTACACGGTTGACATGTTGAAATAGGTGCTAGACAGCATTCAAAGTCTGCGTAATACACAAAGGGCACTCTCATTGAGCAATTGAAATCTTTAAATCTAATTACAGTTCCTGGCTCTGGTAGTTCCAATTTCACAGCATCGTGTGTGTTACAGTCTTCTCTATGCTTGATGAGTAAATCCTCTCTCGTAAAGTGTTGCAAACACCTATTGCATATCCACATCTTATGTCCATTTCGTGAGATCTGTGAACTAACCAAACGGGACATATCTTTGATCCAGCAGTAGTGAGTGTTTGTTTTTTCTCTGATAAACAGTAGATTAACATGTTTTTCCATCTCGTTATCAGTTATTCTCAGCGGGAATATATCGAACTTGTCATCATAAGCATAGACATTAACAGAAATGCCACTAAGTCTTTCAAACTTTGCTATATCATCAAGTTTCATGGGGCATTCGCAAGTTGCTAGTGCATGAAGCAGCTCTCGTTTGAAAGGTTCGTAATTGCTGATTCTTTCTGGATGAACCTTAACTGGATGTAAAGCTGCCAGAATAGACCACATAAAACATTTCTGATCTTCGTTTTTTACATTAATAACAGCCTTTTTGGATTGAATCTGTTTTGGTAGAACCACATAGCTGGATCCGTGAAAAGGAACGTATCGGTTGACTCTGATCTCCAAGTCTTTCACACTTTTTAGTGACCATTGAGAACCGTTTGCCTCAAACTCCTCCATCTCAACCAACATCTTAAGTTTTGCTGAGTTATAATAGTCAGACAGAGACGTTGTCGAGTAAAGAATTTCATTTTTCGTTTTAAAGTTCATGACTTGAGTCACCTCCACATCGTTTATTATTTTCTTGAATTCAGCATGATAAACCATGTTTACCTTAAGATTCTTTTCTTTTACAGCTTCCTGAAGTTTGTCAACAACGAGTGGTTTGCATATCTCAAGAAACATTTTTGGATCTTTGATCCCACGTTTGTTCATAATCACATACGTTTTCAATCTTCCCGTGAATGCCGACTGGACTTCTGATATTTCATCAAGTATTGTCTGTGACTCCTCTGGAGTACGTACCGGAACCAGATGAGGTGTTGAAGGTGATTCTGTTTCAGACAGAAGCTGTCTCTCTTCCATGGTAGGACTAATCGAATTCTCACTATTAATTGTACTAGTCGGTGTCTCACTAATAATCTTTTTCACACCTGTAGTAATCTTTTGCGGTCTAGTCGGTTTTCGGATCATCGCTTCAAGAGCTATATCGTTTGTATTGACCTTCGGTACTTGTTTGACTTCCCTTGGTCGTTTTGGGTATTTCTTTACCAGCATGTTGATGTCTGGAGTAGGTGCCGGCAGTCTTGGTGTCAGTCTCGTAATGGGTAATATTTCACTCCTGTATCGAGGACCTTCATGAAGTGCTGACAAACGGATATGACGTTTCGATTGTTTGTGACGGTTCCAGTTGGATGACTCTATTGGTGTTTCACAAATCCAACACATTTTACTTTTAGGAGCTGGTTTGATTTCCATCTTTTTCAGACGTTCGTTATATGTCATACCATGCTGGTTTTTGGCACATTTCTGAGATTTTTGGTGCCGAGCCATGTTGGAAACCGTTATTTCCTTACTGCATTTTGGACACGGTTTCTTCTGGGGTTTTATTTGAGCACGTACATCGGTCGGACTAAGCACGTTGTATGTTGGACTCTCTGGGATATGTAGTGGTGAATGGTATACAGGACTATATGGTATATGCAGTGAATAGTCTGACTTATCCGGAACTTCAAATGGTGGTGGACCAAGTATTGATATAATTTTCGATGAATCGGGGTGTATCCTTTTTACTGGTGGTTCAAACTTTGGAGCGTCAGCTGTAGATGGACCAATTATAGCTCTAATTTTGGAATAGAAATCTGGAGTGTCTAACATAGACAAATCAAAATCAGCAATCGCGTCTTGTTCTTCAGGTCTGAGATTTGAATAGGACTCTGGCAACATAGACATATCAAAATCAGCAATCACGTTCTGGAATTGATTGTCACTCACAGCATCAGCGTAGTTTTCCAACATAGACATATCAAAATCCGGAGTTTGTCTGTCTAACGTGGACATGCATTTCTTTGTTTTTTTATGGCGGGACATGGAGGAGTTCCTGACTTCAACACCACACCTTGAACATACTTGTTTCATCGAAGGAGGTTTTTCATTGAATCCGTTGGAAGAAGCATAAGCTGGTGGATTTGACGCTGACATACACTTCTTTGTTTTTTGGTGGCGGGATAGGTTAGATGCAGTAACCTCAGCTCCACAATTTGGACATTTCTTGACTGATGATCTTCGAAGACCGTCCGTAGCATTGAGAAATGCTGTTTGCTTGCTAGCAGGAGAAAACGCCATTATTATAGAGCTGGCTACTCTCTTACTGTATGGGTGATTGACGATGGAAAAGGATGAGGTATGGATGCACTTCTTTGTTTTTTGGTGGCGGGATAGGTTAGATGCCGTAACCTCTTCTCCACAATTCGAACATTTCTTGACTGATGATCTTCGAAGACCATCCGTAGCATTGAGAAATGCTGTTTGCTTGCTAGCAGGAGAAAACACCATTATTATAGAGCTGGCTACTCTCTTATTGTATGGGCGATTGACGATGGAAAAGGATGAGGTATGGATGGATGAGAATAGGAAGAGGAGTAGGAAGAGGGTGGGTGTGTGGGATGAGTGGAAGGAAGGATGAGAGCATTATTAATACATTTGACTCTGAACTAGAACATAGTTTTTTGTAACTCTTTTTCATAAAACGATCCTATTATTTCCTCACCAGACTGGTCTGCGATTTTGTAGGTAACAGGGCAAGTTTTGTTGACAGCCACAATCCGAAAAATTTCTCTTGTCCAATTTCTGCGGTATTTATTTCCAAATACATCTTTCTTTATAGTAATTCTTACACGGTCTCCAACCGAAAGTCTGGGTCTGAATACTAGACATCGTCCAGTGTTTGCGTACATGTTTCTTAAAGTTTGTTCATTGCTTGAATTCACTTCTGATGGGCTCATCTTTATAGTGCTATGAAATTTACTGTTATATTGACGTAGAAGCTTCTGTAAATGTGACACCCATCTAAAAGAGTTTTGAATTTCAAAGTGCACTTTCATTTTTTCATTGAGAGTTCTATGGAAACGCTCTATAATGGCACTTTTTTCCTCATTTTCAGTATGGTATAACTTTATTTGATTTTTGTGTAAAAACTCTCTAAATTCCTTATTAACAAATTCTCGTCCTTTATCCGTGTGAAGAAGGTTCGGGGGTTTGTGACCAACCAATTTCGCTCTTCTTAATATTTTACCAAACAATTTAGTAACCTCTTGTGAGCTTTTAGTTTTTAATGGTTCTGACCACGCATATTTTGAAAACGTATCAATTACATTAAGTATGTATCTGAATCCATCATTTTCCTTTGAAAACCTAATCATTACAACAAGGTCTGCAGCCCACAAATCATCAATACCCAAAGTTACAATTTTTCTCTTAGGGAATCGCTTAACCACAGGTTTATGAACCTCTAAAGCTCGAAGCAGGATTTCTTTCCGACTTTTCTGATTCATTAATACTATCCACAATACACTTACATTATACCAAACTAGTAATTTATAAGGTGCGGTGTTTCGCGCGGCGCGGCGGTGACTGGACAGTGACGAGGCGCGTACAGATTGTTTGTATACTTATAGAAACAACACGCGGTGTCTCACACGGCGCGGTGGTGGTGACGGTTCAGCAGTCGCGCGGCGCGGCGGTGACTGGACAGTGACGAGGCGCGTACAGATTGTTTGTATACTTATAGAAACAACACGCGGTGTCTCACACGGCGCGGTGGTGGTGACGGTTCAGCAGTCGCGCGGCGCGGTGATGACGAGGCGCGTGCCAATTGCTTGGCGGTGACGGTTCAGCAGTCGCGCGGCGCGGTGCTGACGAGGCGCGTGCCGATTGCTTGCATACTTACAGTAACAACGCGTGGTGTCTGCGCGGTGGCGGGACAGCGATGACATGCGTGGTGATTCGCGCGGCGCGGTTCTGACTACCCGTACTCACACTCTTAGTCGCTCTCTAACAATTTTCTGTCCCAGATTCGGTCTCACACGGTTTGTCCCAGAACCGGTCTCGGGTGCGTTGTCCCAGGAACGGCCAAAGTATACTACTACTGTACAGTCTTAACATAATTATCCATTACAGTAAAATGTGAGCAACATTGCTTAATTTACATAAAATGACTCACAAATGTAATAATTCTTAATGAAGGATAAAAAAAGCTAACAGTGCAAAAGAGAAAATAAAAAGAACAAAAACACATTCAACCGATCTAACACACTGTCTGACCTCACACACCGCAAGCACCACTGCCCGTCACAACCACAGTCCTGTGTGTGACGCACTTTTACTAGGATGCACCAGTTGGAGGGTATTGTCCATTCCTATTGAGAGGCTCTTCCATTGAGTTGAAGTCTGAGGTTAAGTACCTTGGCGTGATCCTTGATAGGATCTTACACTGGGGATCCCATCTGGAAAGGGTTATCGCTAGAGGAAAATGGTCTTTTTGCACTGCAGACGTGTGATAGGTGGGTCTTGGGCTATACGTCTCCATGGTCAGACCTGCCGTAATGTTTGGAGCTGATTTTGGTGGCCAAAAATGGAGGCCAAGATGGCGGTAGCTGGTCTGGCTGGCATCCAAAGAATGGCTTGCTTTGCTGTCACTGGGGCTTCTCAAAGTGCCTTGGGCACAGCTCTAGACTGTTGCCTCAACCTCATCCCCCAGCATGTCATTCGGGCTATGGTCAGGAGGAGTGCCTCCTGTCTTCCTGTCTTCAGCAGGTGGGACTTTGGTCGGCCTCGGGCTGTAGCAGTGGAATTGTTGAATTAGCATCCTGATTCAGGGGGAAGCTCTGCACATGATCTCTTTCAGGCAGAAGTAGCAGCCATTATGGAGTATGCTAGTGAGAATTTTCGTCTGTGGAATAGGAGTAAGACAATCAGCATTTTCACAGATAGTCAGGCAGCACTGATGGTGTTGGACTCTTGCGTGTTCAATTCCAAACTTGTCTGGGGTTGCTATAAAGTTGTTTCTTCCCTTGCCAGATTCAACAATGTGACTGTTTGTTGGGTTCCTGGTCATGAGGGGATCCTTGGGATCAAATGGGATGTTGTTTAACCCAAAAATTAATCACTTCAATATCCTAGTTGAGTAGTGACACAGTAGTGTCTAGTTCGTTAAGTGAACATTGAACGTATGTTTATAAATCATTGGTGTAAAAATGAGTATTTGAATGCCTCATGATTGAAGTAATATAATTTATTAAAGTGAAAATAGAAGGGGTTGAAGGACAGAGTCCTGTGAAACTCCTCTTAGTCAGTCTGAAACAGTTTTCTAGTCAGACATTGTATCCCCCTCCTTCACACATTGCTGAGATCCAGTGATGTAAGACTCGACCCAGTTAACACAACCATAGGAAAAACCATACTTCTTTATTAGATGAGAAGGGAGTGGTATACTAAAAAAAGCCTTATAAAAGTCATAAAGTATAATGACATATAATGATTTATTTTCTCAAAATACATTACAGAATTGTACAGAAACCATGTTTACATCCAATATTACCATAATATCTACTAATGTACAATAGAAATACAAATATAAAATATACGTTCTAATAGAGAAAATAACTAACCTCCAAGGCAAAGCCTGTGTGGAGGAAATTAACACACAATTTTTCCTAGAGTGATGGCTAAATCTTCTATTTAACATAAAATATATAGATCCAAACTTTAACTACTATATGTATAATACATTAACTAATATATAAATTTCACAAAGTTGTTACTAGTGGAAAATTAGGAGCCTATAAGTTTCATATATTACAATTTAATTATGCAATAAGCCAACAAAAAGCATAAAATGTTGCAGAAAAAGAAAAGAATCTCAACAGAATTTAAAAATGATTACTTAAAAGATTTCCTTGAAACTTAAACATAAACACACAAGAGGAATACAAGAAGTCCTTGAATTTCCACATACAATTTCGTTATGATATACACAAAAACCTGAAAAAAATCAAAAATTGGCAACTTATTATAATATGGCATTGCTGTACATATACCTAATCTATTAATTAATCCTATTGCAACTTAAATACATGGAAAAAACACATGGTAAAATACACACACATCATAACCGAACTAATTTACTATTTACTAGCAAAATAGAAAAATAAAAAGATATGTTACCTTTCTAGCTATTTACAAGTAATAATTCATCAATATTTTCTATGCTTAAAAGCCAAGACCTCAATCTAGAATTGAAGAAGGTTAAAGAGTTGGCATTACGAATTAAAATGGGTAATTGGTTAAAAATTCTTGGAGCTAGGAAGCTATAAGTTTTAGTAAAATAGGTATTAGCTGGTCTAGGCACATACACATCTCTTGCATTACGTAATTTCGTCTTATACACATTCAAGTACGTATTGTTTCTACTACGATTAAAAAACAACCTTAGTACTTTATAAACATACATATGTCTCAAGGGTAACATTTTTAATTGACAAAATAACGAAAAGGTCGGATCTGTTTTTTTTTTTTTTTTTCAAAATTAATCTGATGAATGTTTTTGAGAAATAAATAATGTTTTAGTACTTGTTACATAAGTTCCCCCCCAGCAAGAGATTCCGTACTCTAATCGGCTGTGTACCAATGAAAAATACAACATTCTCAACAGATCATCATTACATATATTTCTTAGGAAAAAGAAAAGCCGCAGGACATTATTAAGTTTTTGTTTTAGATTAAAAATATGGGTTTTCCATGTTAGTTCTGAATCCAAAGTTAGACCTAAATACTTGACACTCTCTGCAGGTTTTACCTCTACACAGTTAGTGCTGCACGTTCTACAGCTGCAAATACAAGTAATGCATTTTGAAATAATTTTAATTGGAAAATCTACTTTCCCCCGTAAATTAAAATTTATGTAATTTGTTTTCGTAGGACTTAAAACCAAATTGTTTTTTGTAAACCACCATTGAATAGCTTGCATATCTAAATTAATATTTTCCTGAATATCACTCCACTTATCATCAATGTAACATAAAGCAGTATCATCTGCAAATGATGTGACTTGTCCATGAAATTCTGCATTACAAAGGTCATTTATATATATCAAGAAGAGAACTGCCCCTAACACCGATCCTTGTGGAACACCGTATTTAATTTTGCCCATTTCACTAAATACCCCATTTATTCTGACACACTGTTTTCTATTTGATATATAACTCTCAAACCATTTATAAATCACTCCCCTTAAACCACAATTGTATAGTTTAGTAAGCAAAATTTGATGATCCACCATGTCAAAAGCCTTTGTGATATCTAGGAAAAGACCACAGACTTTTTTCCATCATTAATACCTTCTGAGACTTTTCCCATAAATTTTAAAAGCGCACTTTCAGTATCCATGCCTTGTCGAAACCCAAATTGATTATCACTGAAAAATGTAATTTTTTCAAGAAAACTGGTCAATTGCTTCTTCATTAATTTTTCAATTATCTTGGTATTAAAATGGTGGTATATTATCAGCCCTGACCGCGTTGCTGGTCATCCTCGATAAAGCATCCAGTATATCAGCCTTACTCACAGGTACAAATGAGAATCTACCACCCGATGCTTCCCTAGGAGCAGACCTGAGTTCAGCTGCATAATCATGATCTGCAGATTGATTTTTTAAATATTAATCATTAATTATACTAAGATCAAAAGGAACAGGGGTGATGACATCTGATTTTCCAAAACCTAGATTTTTAGCTCAGTTCCACAGTAACCTAATGGACTGCTTCTTACACAAAGTACTATGATAAAACCTAACTTTAGCATTTTTAATCTGTTGTAAGTATCCCAATCTTGTGTAGACTTTGACCTCTTGGCCTTTCGGAAAGCTGAATCTCTTTATTTCTGTAAGTTTCCTATGAAATCATTTATTCAGGGGGCGGGGGAGGGGGTCCTTAGAGATATGTTTTTTGAGAATTGGGGCATTTATATCATGTAAGTTTACTAGAAAAGAGTTAAATTTTCTAGCATCACATAGGTGATGAAGAACCCAAATATAGTATTCTTATATGGTGGGTTTGCCATGTGGTGTGTACTCATGATGCACCACTCTAATGGAGTCTAAGAAGGCTGTCAACATGACCTTGACTTTGCTGTGAACTTGCCATGCTTTTTTGGTCTTGGAGATGTTATGTTTCCACTGCGATGATTTCATCTTGGTTTCCTGGTTGTATCCATAAATACAGGATTCATCACCAGTGATCACTGTGTTCAGGAGGGTAGGGTTACTGTTTGCACTGTCCATCATGTCTTTTGCAATTTCAAGGTAAGGTTGTTTTTGCTCCATTGTCAGCAACTTTGGAAGAAAATTTGCGGACACTCTTCTCGTTTTCAAATCCTCGGTTCAAATCGAATGTACTGACCCAATGCTGACTCTAATTTCTTCTGTTAGTTCTCAGACTGTAAGACAATACTCCTCGGTGACTAAATTTTGCACTTGTTCAATAACATTACCATTCTGGCTTTTAGATGACCTGCCTGAATGCGATTCACTTTCCAATAACGTTTGACCAATTTTTAATCGAATGTACTACTCTTTTATTCAAGTACTGCTCATGGCAGACTCCCCAAAAGCCTGTTGAATGTTGCGAATTGTTTCCACTTGCAATTTGCCAAGCTTTTGGCAAAAGTTAATGCAGTAACACTGCTCAAGTTTTTCTGTCATTTTATAACTTGATAAAAACCGCCAATCACAACATAGAAGTTTACACTAGGCTGACTGCCGGCGACTGAAGCTTTGTCATGATAAGAAACAGTGCATGCGTGCATATGACAGTCCCCTCCACATCCCCACTAAGCTTGGCCGCCAGTGCTTCATTCATTTAAGCGAGAGGACAGAAGGTCCGATACTTTTTGAACAGCCCTTGTACACACACATTTGACCTCCAGCTCTTAAGCAGTGAACACCTCACCAGCAGGAATTTCAAGATGTCTGACATCTTCAAGAAAATTAAACAGTGAGTCTTTTGGAAGTGGTGAGAAGACAGGGGAGAGGCCCAGTTCTCCAACTGTCAGATCAGTGGCGAAGAAGGTTGCTGCCCTTGCACAAGGCTTTTTGAAGGCCACCAAACTACATCTACTCTTGTGGCCCCTCAACCGGATTTCACCCCCTGGGTTTCAGCACTGTTCTTGGACAACGTCCCAGACTGGCCTACCCAAGAGGATGGAGGAATTGTCATTTGTCGGATTAGTCAAAGTTTTCAGCGGTGGATGCTATTGGTTAAAAGTAACTACTGTGGTCAACTTCAGGGTGATACAATGCTATATGTGTGTGTAAAAGCTGCCCTTCCACACTTAACAACTTGGAGCGAGAGAAGCTGCTCAAAGTTGTAATTAGTTGGAGCTCTCAGATGTCCTTACATATGAGGGTTTTGCCGTTAATGGAGTTGCAAGACTGAGAACCGCCAGAGGACCAATCAGGCCACGCTGACCAGGGACTGTGAGCATGAAAATCCAGACACAAAGTGGGCAAGTTACAATTACAATGTCAGAGGCCTGCTCCATGTCAAGGTCTCTATCACGCTCTACAAGAAGCCCGTCAGCCCACTGTAATGCTACAAGCACCAAGGTATTGGCCACGGCTCCAGCAACTGTGGAAGGCTAAGGAAATGCATTCCCTGCGGTTGGACTGCCCGAAATTCTATGTAAATTTAATGATTTGTTTTTTGTTTTGTAGCTTTTTAAATTGACTATCAATTAGTGTATATTAGTATATTATACAAGTGCATTATGTATATAACATATTTGGGAACTATGTGGTAATTACCATAAAATTACATAAAATAATCACTATAGACCGAAATATCTGTACAAAAAATATTTTTTATCAATAAGAAATATTTTTAGTTGATAAAGTTAAATCTTATATCCATTACAGAACAAAAACAAAATTAGATTGACAAGCAATTCTTACAATAATCATAAAGTATAAAAAGAAGAGTAAAATAACTGAAAAATTAGGTGTGAAATAACTGTTTCAAGGGCATTAGTGATAAATTAAAAATGGTAGACTAAAAGAAGGCGTCATTAATCACCCTGACACATTTATTTCACACACAGTTTTTTCAGTTATTTTAGGGTAGTCCTTATGTGCTTCAAAGGAAAACAAAACCAGTTGAAACAAACTGAAAAATTTTAAAATAATTTTTTCCTAAATGGCCGATCAATCGGACGTTGGCGGTTTTATCCTGAACCTAGGTAGTCTGATCAATCAGCGTTTGTGACGTTTGCGTCTAAAGGATTAATTAACAAATAAATAATAAAATTTGGAAAAATTAGCATGGAAGTTTAAAAATAAAATTCTTAGACAACATTCAAATGTTAACTTTTCTTGATTCATGGCTTATCATCAAAAGCACAAAGCACTGTAAAAGATGCAATAGATCGGAACTTGTAAAATGGATTGACTAGGCCTGTACCAAGTGATTCCAAGGCAATGATCCGGTGCAGGTCAGTCTATACCAAGTCAGAACCCAACTTCTAAATTAAAAATTTCACGATTGTAATCGCTATCAATGAACCTGGTTTTCCATGATATTTGAGGCTTAAAACAATACAACAAGTATGTATTTGGTATATTAAGAATTAAGGTTGTTTAAATGTTTGGGCTTTCTGTATTAATGAGACTCACTACACTATCACTATCTAGTTTTGTTCATATATAAATCCACATATATAAGATTACATATAAACCCTACTACAGAAAACTGTATGAAATGAAATGCTAAATTACAGTTGTATGATTTGCAGTTAAAGAACAAATACGGCCCAAATTTGGACAATTTGGGTGTCGGACGTCTGGTAGGGGTGCTGGTAGACCAGTCTAGTCAGTTGCACTTGTACGTGGATGGTGTGGATCAGGGAGTGGCAGCCACTAACATACCACCTTCGTGTCGGGTCATCATTGATGTCTATGGCAGGTGTGAGCAGGTAATGTGAAACTTGGAAACGTATTATTTGTTAGTATTGCTGATGGACCAGGCTAGTCAATAGCATCTGTACGGGGACAGAGTAGATCAGGGAGTGGGAGCCACTAACTAACCCCTTCTTGTCGGATCATCATTGATGTCTAAGGGAGCTGTGAGCAGGTAATGTGAAACTTGGAAATGTATTATTTGTTAGTATTGCTGATGGACCAGGCTAGTCAATAGCATCTGTACGGGACAGAGTAGATCAGGGAGTGGGAGCCACTAACTAACCCCTTCTTGTCGGATCATCATTGATGTCTAAGGGAGCTGTGAGCAGGTAATGTGAAACTTGGAAACGTATTATTTGTTAATATTGCTGATGGAACAGGCTAGTCAATAGCATCTGTACGGGGACAGGGTAGATCAGGGAGTGGGAGCCACTAACTACCTCCTTGTCGGATCATCATTGATGTCTAAGGGAGCTGTGAGCAGGTAATGTGAAACTTGGAAACGTATTATTTGTTAGTATTGCTGATGGACCAGGCTAGTCAATAGCATCTGTACGGGGACAGAGTAGATCAGGGAGTGGGAGCCACTAACTAACCCCTTCTTGTCGGATCATCATTGATGTCTATGGGAGCTGTGAGCAGGTAATGTGAAACTTGGAAACGTATTATTTGTTAATATTGCTGATGGAACAGGCTAGTCAATAGCATCTGTACGGGGACAGGGTAGATCAGGGAGTGGGAGCCACTAACTACCTCCTTGTCGGATCATCATTGATGTCTAAGGGAGCTGTGAGCAGGTAATGTGAAACTTGGAAACGTATTATTTGTTAGTATTGCTGATGGACCAGGCTAGTCAATAGCATCTGTACGGGGACAGAGTAGATCAGGGAGTGGGAGCCACTAACTAACCCCTTCTTGTCGGATCATCATTGATGTCTAAGGGAGCTGTGAGCAGGTAATGTGAAACTTGGAAATGTATTATTTGTTAGTATTGCTGATGGACCAGGCTAGTCAGTAGCATCTGTACGGGGACAGAGTAGATCAGGGAGTGGGAGCCACTAACTACCTCCTTGTCGGATCATCATTGATGTCTAAGTGAGCTGTGAGCAGGTAATGTGATTCTTTGTATTATTTGTTATTATTGCGGGTGGACAAATAAATACAAGTATGTAATATGAAGTTGATAATGCTCATAAAAAAACATTATTTATTTATATGTTATAATCATTGGCAAAACCATCCATCACTATGTATAGTCAGATGATTTAGGAATAAATCCTTCAAAACACGTTCCATGTCACCATAACACATAAAATCACATTTCTGAATTATTGATGGAAAGGCAACTACCCTAATATAAGAGAACATAAGACTAGTACACAATAAATAGCAGAAACGGCAAACTAACATTTTGCAACTTTATAATTTTTGTGCTTAGTTAATATGCATTATTATTCAATAAACAATATATCAAATTAAACTGTGAAACATCCCAATTAATCTGATAAACAATTTGTTGTAAATAATTTTTATTTTCGATAGCAAAAGTGTTATTAAAAAGATTACTGCAAAAATGACTGACTAGTCTCTTAACATTGGAGAAAGATTTTTAAGTGACTAGTCATTAGTTGTTTGACAGATCCAAAATTAAGTAGCACACAGAAAAAATAAACTTAATGAAATGCCTAATTAAATACAAATCTAAAAAGGAAGTAGTATTTCAATAAATTGGAAGGAAGTAGATAAATTGTAATCAATACGCTTATTTGATGATGTGTAATCATTTAACTAAATCAGTTAGTTTCTGTGATTAGATAACAGTGAAACTAACAGATAACAATGGTATTTTGGGTGCTTAAATAAGAATCAGTATAAACATATTCATGGAATATATGAAGCATGTTTTTAAAGTAAGTACCGTTTTTAAATTACGCCACCGCAGCGCTGCAGTTGCCGTTTAGCGCATGCGTGTAGTGTAGCTATATCAGTTGGGAAGCAACAGACGCCATTACGACGCTGTTTGATCGAGTCTTTGTTTGTTTACGTGATTTTAAAATGCCGCCGACTATCGAGAATCCCGCCGACTGAAGTGCATGCTCTGATTCGTTTTCTCTGTGCTAAAGGCTTTAAAGAAATTGACATTCATCGTCAAATCAGTGAAGTTTATGGTGAAAACATTATGAGTGAAGGAATGGTGCGGAAATGGGTTCGGGCCTTCAAAGATGGCCGCACAAACGTTCATGATGAGGAACGAAGTGGGCGACCTTCAGTCATTACTGATGATCTCATTCAAAAAGTGGACTGTAAAGTGAAAGAGAACGGACGGTTCACAATTTCATCCTTAGCTACAAAATTTCCTGCTGTATCAAAAAGTGTTCTCTACGAAATTGTGTCCGAACGTTTAAATTATCGGAAACTGTGTTCACGGTGGGTACCGAAAATGTTGAATGATGAGCACAAAACCAAAAGATTGGGCTGTGCATTGAGCATTCTCGAGTGTTACAGTAACAAGGGAGATAATTTTTTAAGCCATATCGTTACAGGTGATGAAACGTGGGTAGCCTATGTTACAACAGAGTCAAAACAACAGTCAATGGAATGGTGGCATTCAACACCCCCTAGGAAAGTCAAATTCAAGCAAACAATTTCTGCCCAGAAAATCATGTGCACTGTCTTTTGGGACTTACAGGGTGTGTGTGTTGGTCAATTTTCTGCCTCGCGGTGAAACGATTAATGCAGCCGTGTACTACGAAACATTAAAAAAACTGCGCCACGCAATTCAAAACGAAAGGCGTCGTTTGGCTCCACGATAATGCTCGTACTCATTCAGCAAATCAAATGCAAGAGCTCATCACTTCATTTGGCTGGGAACAATTGGACCATCCTCCATACAGTCCCGATCTAGCGCCTAGCGACTACCATTTGTTTTCTACACTTGAAGACGCATTTGGCGGGGTAGCATCATTCCAATGATGAAGAAGTAAAAACGTCTGTGCAACAGTGGTTGTCCAGTCTGGTGGCAAGCTTCTTTGACAACGGCATACAAAAGCTGATCCCAAGATACGACAAGTGCCTTAATAATAATGGAAATTATGTAGAGAAGTAGAGGAAAGAATGCTCTTTCAGGTAAATAAAGTTTTGTTTGAAGAATGTACTTGTTGATTTTTTTATATATCAAAACGGTACTTACTTAAAAAAACATGCCTCGTATAATGGCTAAATTTCATCCTTTCTGCCAGCAAGATCAACATCTCTGATAAGACAGTCTTAAGTTGTCAGATTTTGGGACCGTGTTAGCCCAGACTTAAATTTTGCATGGACTGGGGCACTTTTTATTTAGTACCATCCTACACCCTGCTGTACTGATTCACTGCTTACTCTGTTTTTGTTCCCTGTACAGATGTGTAATCTTTGTGAATGGACAGTGTATTGTAAAAATGAGATGGCCTTTTAGTTATGAAAAAATCAGTCAAATAAGTTAAATTAAAGCTAATTGAAAAATCATAGTTGAGTTCAGTTATATAATAACTTTATTACACTACTAGTACACGAACTTCTCATGTTTTTGTAATAATTGGAAATTTCTTTTATAGGTAACTGTTGTGAACCCATATGAAGATAATGCTTCAGCCCTCAGCCTGCATGAGGAGCTCCATGCCTCTATACAGCAAGAGAACTCCATCGAAGAAGATAATATTGAAGAGTGTGTTGAACCTGTAGACTTTACTGCCCATGAAAAGGCAGATCTTGAAAGTCATGAAAAAGAAAAAGAATGTCTAGTGTTAGTAATGGAAGAACCTTTAAGATCTAAAATAGACAAGACTAACGAAAACATTCAGTCAAGTAGTATGGGACACACAACACCTAGTGAAATATCACCCATATCAGACATAGAATTAGACCCAAAATCCATTGCTTCTAACGAAAACTTAACTCTGCAACAGTTAGAACAGCAGCAACATTCCGAGATCTCCAGGCACATTGCCCAGACCAACTGTGACCACAAGACAAGCTGTGATCTCGCCAACACATCATTCGTCAAGTCTCCTATGACGAGTAAACCTCTAGTCCTACGCTCACTAGAAAATAGCTTCAACAGTTTGGCCTCTAACCTGACTCCTCTCATCTCACCTGCTGCCACTATCTCGCCTCCGCTCAAACCAAACATAGACTGTGATTACTTTAATGCTTGCCTTAGACTTAAGGATACTTTAGGATTACCAGGTAAGATTTTGCAGTATTACTTTAATATATACTCAATTAATCTATGTTGTAAATGTTTAATGTTAATTTTAAATTCATACATGTTTCTCAAAAGAATTTTACACAGTAATAAAATTCTATAAGACTTATATTTAGTGTTTTTGTTTTTTGCTAATAATTAGTTAGTTTTAATAATTCTATGCATATATGTAACATTTCCATCAATTTTATTTTTATAGTGGGTGTAGTGAATTTATTACAAAATTCAAATTGTATGTTCAATTAACACAACAGTGATTATTTATGAATAAAAATTTTTAATTTTTGGATGTTGAAATAACAGTGCAAAACTTTTTGTTTGTTCAAGTTTACTTCAACTTCAAAATAACTTTATTCATTATCTATATGTTCTTGGTATATTGAATAGTGTCACTGAACCTTACATACAGTATATCAACATTTATTATTGTCATTACTTGAAAATAGTAATTAAAATCTAAATAATTTTAGATATTATAAATGTTAGTTACAAAACTCATCTAAGGAGTAAATTGACTTGTTGATTAAAATTTATTTAACCTGCTCCCAAAATTTATTCATTTTTTATAGAATTTGGTGCATATCTAAGAAATTTTTGCCAATGCGTAGGTATTTTTACCTGTAGAATTTCTTTATTTGGGCTTTTATACTGCCCATAAACAGTTAATTTTAGCATTACTCATATTGATTTCTTCTAAGGATTCATCTTAAATTTATTTTTTAGCTGATCCATAAATACATATACCATGTGCAATTTGAGAATGAATGTATGCAAAATAAATTATTTTAAGAGTTGAAATATCACGCAATATTGATAATTTTGACAAGGCTCATATCTCTGATTTAGTCTTTGATATTTTACTTAAATGTTGATCCCAGCTCAAATGTTATTATTGAACCACAATAGTTTTTATTTATTTAAATTTTAATGAATTGATAGTTAAATGGCAAATATGTTTCATCTAGATATTGATTTTGACATGTTTTGAAATTAGTTTTTTATACTTAGATTGAGATGATGGTTACCTAAATAATTTTAAATATGTACTCATTCAGCTGAAGCAATCTCCACTATTTCAGACTTCCCATATATTTAAAAATTTGAATCATTTAAATAAAGGCAGAGGTTGTGCTGGAGTATTTTTTATAATGAAAATATAAGTTTTTTAAGTAACTTAAGAATAACACAATGATTTAAAATTTATCTCTGAGGGACTCAAAGTCGACTGGATTTTACGTGAGGAATTATTTTTGAAACTCTAATTAAATACATGTGAGATATCTACATACTGAGATCTGTTATCTAAATATGACACAAACTATCTTAATGAATTCTTTTTAACTCCTAAGGATCTTAATTTCTTAATTAGTATTAAATGCTTGACACTGTCAAAAGCTAAGACTTATTAGACCATTGGATTTGGGCTGAGAGCTATCCTGTTTCTCGTTTAACTAAGGAAAATTGCTAAGACTACAGCATATGTCTTACAGACCCTAAATAGAAGCTTTCTCTATAAGCCAAAATTTTATGAGTAAACTCTACATATGACTCTCTTTCTACTAGAGCAGGGAAAGTCATGTCTGCTCGTGGAGTCTAAAATGGTCTAAAGGACTTAATAGCCTACTTCATTCTGTTTCTGGTTAAAAACTTGTTTATTCATTTGAATTAGACCCAAGCTTCTGTTATGCATGTTTGCTAAATGGTTGGGGCATTTAAATTCTCCTTCCTTGTCACTGCAGAAAAGCATTTTCTAACAGGAGGTGAATTTTCAATTTCTGTTTCTCTTGAGACCTCTGTTCAATCTTACTGTCCAATTTTGACTAACCCCTCGGTTGATTTTTCTATACTTAAGGTTTCTGGAAGAATCTCTGAGTCATGACAGAATTTTCTTCATTTGTGATAAGTCCTTGTTAACCTTTTGACCTGTAGACAAGTATACTTGCAAGCAGAGCACTTGCCATCATCACTACTGTAGACTATTCTTGCACCCCGCTATCAGCGCTCGGGTGAAGTCACGTTAGCTGTCTTGCTGTGCCAATCAGCTGCACGATGTGTGTCCCATGTGGTCAAAAGTCAGAGCTAGATCTTGGGGGGGGGGGGGTTCTAGTAGGTCGAGAAGGGTTGGTGGAAAAAACTAGACGTTAATCCCGCTACATGTGTGAGAGCTGCTATGTCGCTTTATCTGTTGTTCCATGTTTTAAAGAATACCATGACAACTGTGGAATATCCTGATCAAAATAAGCCAATACACTTTCAAAGAATTTTTAGGGGTGAAATATAAATACACTAGAAAATAATTAATAAAAACAATAAAATATTTATATACAACATATTTGGTTACCAAAAGGTGAATAAAACTATCGCAGTGCTGTGCTTTCTGAGCAAGTTCAGCTAAGAAAAACTCAGTGTATACAACATATTTGGCCAGCTGAATAAAACTATCGCGTGCGTGCTGTGCTTTCTGAGCAAGTTCATCTAAGAAAAAACTCAGTGTAACAGATTTGGCCAGCTGCACAATCTACAGCGGTCAAATTTATGAGCTTACCAAGGTAAAGATATATGGTTTGCCTGGCTTATCCCACCCACCATAGCCAAAAGGGTGTTCACCTATCTACCATCTGGTGAGGCATCCAATGGAGGTTCCACACAGAAATGGGTATATTGCAAATCTACATAAAATTGGCTATCTGGCAGACTCCACATATTAGAAATAGACTATTTAATAATTTTCAGGTTTTTGGAACATAAGCCATAAACACAATTTAAAATTGAATGATGTACATTTGTAATAAGTGAAGGTTATTTAAATGTACTAGAATTGTTTTCATCTTGCAGTTGGGTTCTTTAGTAGAGAATCAGCTGCTTGTTGCTACTGTGACTCATGCCACTCACACAGTAGTCACCAGAGCAAGGGGGACCCACCCGCGCTATACTCAGTGCCTGCCCAGTGGTCACGGCTTCCCCTGCGGCGGAGACAGCGGACCTCTATAGCAGAGGTGGACCATTGGCATGTCGCGTTCACAGGGACATCACTTGGAGCTGTACGAAGGATTCTCGATTTAGGGGAGCTATTGACTCCAGGTCAGTTTAATAAAACAATTCCTTTAACAAATTATAATAAAAAAGCCTGTAAAGGAAATTTGTTTGTATTGTGCAAATGTTTCTTTCACATGCAGCCTTTAATATAATATATTTCATTGATTTTTAATTATTTTATTTGATAGTTAAGAATTAATTAATTAATTAAAATTAGTATTTTTACTATTAGTTGATCATTCAAACAGTCTTATCAATATAATACATTAATATTTTTATTTAATAAATATTAATTAAACATTTTGTACTCTATGAGATTATTCCGAAGAATATCCAACCTTGATTTTTGGCTAAAATAAGTCACTTGATGACAACTGCTATCCAGTTCACTTTGCAGTGCCTCTCTGCACAACCCAGTACTTTTATCCAACACTCCTCCCATTTCCAGAAACATTCCTTTAACTTTTGCTTTGGAATGGCTAACAGATCCCTAATAAAATTTGTCCGGATTTGTTCTGTGCTCTCAAATGTTTTTCTTTTCAGAGGAATTTTTAATTTTCCTGGTAAGAGCGAGAAATCACATTGATTTTTGGATTGTAGAGAGGCTGTGAAGTTTTTTAATATTGTATGTTCGTGTTGGTGTGTATGAGGATCTTCCTCCATCCTTATATCTGATCTAAGATGGTTGGTTGTGTATTGGCCACCATTTGTATCATTTGGTTGTGTCGGTAAGTGAAATGTGGCCATTAAAAGGAGTTTGAGTACACTTTGGACCTCGTTTAGAGGAGTATTTCTCATATTATCATAGGTAGGCATGATAATAATACTCATGTTTTCCTTAATTTGGCAATATGTTGCCTTTTACCATTAAAATGTTCTTGCTGGATTTATTATAATATTAAATGTAATCCAAGTGTTTGTATGTATGTGTTATTGGTAAAAAAAGACTATATGTGACTATTTTTTTATATAATATTCACAGTTTATGAATAAAGACTTATGAAATGAATAGTTATAAAACTGACCACTATGATTATTTCTAGAACAACTGAATCTGAATCAAGAAAGAAGCCAAAAGTCCAAACACGACCATTCTGATACTAGACAGCTTGTTCTTAGTCCCACCATCAAGTATGCAGCTTGTGCAGCATTCTCACCTAAGCACGAGTAAGTTTGTATTCTGGTATAAACACTACAAGTTTATTTTTACTAATTAGTAGTAGTCCTCAGTTGTAGCTGTCCATTGAATATGGTTTTCTAGAGATTTAAAAAGTTGAGAAAATAAAATATAAAATAAAATAAAAGTTGTTGGCTCATTTTTAAAACATCAACCACATGTTATAGGTTTAAGATGGCGATAGGTTAGCTTCTTATCCATAACCACAATTAGATGATTAACATTTCTAGAAGAGGCAACTGTAATCCTAAAGGTAAAGTGAGTTTTAGTGATTTCCATCTCGTAAATGTGCACTGATAGTTTTGATGGGGACAGAAGTGCCTCCTTCTCACATCAAGTCCATATACGTTGTAAAATAATTATACTATAATAACCTATCTAATACATAATTATCATATTTGATATTAATACCGTTTACACTGTAAGCAGGTGCTTTATAATCTAATTCTTATGTCAGCTATTTTTATAGGTAAATAATACTGAATGGACCTTTGTCAATGCCATGTATATAGTCGGATGACAATAAAAGATTTTGACTTTGACATAGAAGAGGTATAACCGTAACTTCCAAGCCTGTGTGTCACAAGGTGGTAAGATAGCAAAGATGTTTTCCATTGGGGTGTTATCAGGTTGATGATTTTTTTTTTGTGCAGCTCTGTCTATTGAGTCTCTAAAGTTGTTGTTGAAAAATCCTTCAACATTCAAAAATGCACAGAATATCACCTCTTTATCTAATAGCATCCTCTTTGTACTGCCATCTAGAGTTTAGATGTAATTTCTAATATTGGTGAGATATAGATTAGGAAGTAGGGTTGCTGGTGAAGATGATGTTTACTCCCTATTCTGATTTGAGGATGTTGATACAGAATAGCTGTATCATCACCAAAGTATTAAAAATATGGCATTTCTTATCACACTATGAGGCTGATGTTGCAGAATTGCTAGTGAAGCCTCAGTGTATTAACAACACTATTTTGAGGCTGATATCATAAGGTTGGGGCAAAGCAGGTAGATTTCCTAATACAATGTGATTGATGAAATAGAGTACAAGTAAATTACATCAGATATGTTCCCAATTATTCCATGATGCTGGTAAGGTTTAATAAGATAGATCACGTGTGTTCTGTTGGTTCAAGGTCAATTAATACCTTTCTCAGCTGGTTGGAGCAGCTAAAGATGTGTACACCTACTTTTATTTCCTATTATTTCAGTAGTGCCCACCTTTAGAATTTGTCTTATATAACCTTAACCTCATAGCACTTCTTCCTCTCCTTTATTTATAATGTATTTGTGTCCTGTTTACCTTTTACTTTTTAGGATCTAGGGCAGGGGTTCTCAACCTTATTAACCCTTTCCGGGCCAAGCGGCAATATATTGCCGCCATAGATCGTGTCTGAAAAGTGCCAGGCGGCAAAATATTGCCGTCGGTAACATATGCGAAAAGCGCCAGGTGGCAATATATTGCCTCCTTGATATTCGTCGTTTTCTTAAATAAATACGATGTCAAATGATTAAAGTTTTGTTTTTTTATTCCCTAGTATATTTGTAGATAGTTAATATGAATATTATTTTTATTTTGGAGGTCTATGCATTTTTATTTTGTAATTGTCACCTGCCTGACATTATCAGCTGACTCGATCTTTCCTTGTTAATTCTTTATGCTTTAGTGTAATGTTATTATTGTATGCTGGATTCTTCTTCATTATTTTATTTTGTGATTGTAAATATTAGTAGTGTTAGTTGTTATGCGCTTAGCCATTGTGTGTAATAGTTACAGTGACTGACAATTTGCGATCTCACAGAAGTGAAATCATAAATAGCACATTTGTAAATAGAAAAAGTGTAAATAAATTTCAAATAAAATTGTGTAAATATTTCTTGGTAAATACTGTTTTTTAACTGTATTGAAACTGATTATGGATCCTACAATTATCTGTTTACCGGTACATCCATAATGTGAATATTTATTTTAAGTTTCTTGCAATGTAAGAGTCAGTTGCTTTAACACTTATAAAATGTTGTGAAGTACAACTATGCATATTTATACAAAATGTGTCATAAAAAAATTTATTTATGAGAGAAATAACACAAAATGTTGTATGGTTGTTCCTTTCTAAATGTATAATAAAATAAAGTAGTTTCCCACAGTAAAATTATTTTTCATTTTTTAGTTATTTGCAAAAAAAATAAAAAATTTTCTTATGTAATCTATTAAAACATTTTTTAAAATTTTAAATTACTTAAAACTACATCTATATATTTTTTTGTTGATAGTATATATCTATATGAGTAATTTGGTGCAACTTTTAGGTCATTCTCTAATTTTTATGAAAACATAAATTTTAATCTAAGAGACTGCAAAATCACCAATTATTTTTGACTAGTCTTGGCACTTTTGACTAGTCACAAAGGGGTATGAGATGTGAAAAAATTTTGCAACATCTTATATTTGCCCCTGGCCCTGAAAGGGTTAAACTCTTGACCCCTTTTGTGTCTGAGATTTTGATGATCCCTGACCATAAATTTCAATTAGGTGTTGAGGGGAGTGACTAGATGTTTAACATCACTAAATAAATAGGGCTCGTATCCTGAAAAATGCTGTGGTTTAATATTATGGTATTCCCATGTTAAATATTGGATAAAAACTAAATTTATTCCTCCTCTAGTAAAAGTACGACAGTAAAACTGATAATACGAAATATGAAAATGAAATGAAATATGTTTTTTATTGCGTTATAAAGCCTGCAAACAAGTGCGATCAGCTCATACTGCTACCTGTCGGAGATCTTATGAACTAACTGAGGGTGTCGATGACTTGGTCTTCTGTCTGCTCGATCCATTAGTTTCAATTAGTATCGAGGTAGATCAAACTAAAAAACAAAAAAGCAGAAAATACGAATCTTATTTAAAGTTTAGGGTTTATGTCCCTTGGAAATAAGAGTATGTCGTGTCTGGTGAATTACTGTCCACTGAATCAATGAATGTTACATCATCTGGAAACCAAACATCATGGACTCAAGGATAAACTGGTGAGCTTTTTGGAACAAAAATGTCAGGCTCTGAAGAATAAAATAGAAAATATTACTAAAGTGAGTAATACTAACTAAAATGCTCTTCAAGCCTCGTATGATGTGGCATTAAATATTGCCCAGAGTGCCAAACTTCATACAAGAATTGATACTTTCTGCTGCTATTGATATGGTTTTCACGGGTAGTGTCACTAAGAAAATTAAAATTAAAACGAATCAAAAGAAACATCGAGTTGGAACATGTCATGTTTTAAAACAACAGCTATGGTTCATGGTTCTATGGTTACAACCCAGAAACTAAGCTACAGTCAAGCCCATGGAAGACGTCATTGTCACCCCACCCATAAAAATGTTGTCAAATCAAACTTCTAAACAATGCTGATTTTTCTTTTTTTATGCCAAGAGCATAGTTCATTCAGAGTTTGTTCCCCCCGGTCAGACTGTCAATCAAACTTTTATTTGCAAGTTTTAAGAAGATTGTGCAGCAGTGTTCATAAAAAAAGACCTGATTTGTGGCAGACAGGATACTGGTTCTTCCACCATGACAACACACCTGCACACTGAGCCATCTCTGTTAAACACGCAACTTTCTCGCCTGACCTGGCATTGTGCAACTTTTTCTTATTTCCACGCCTCAAAAAGGGGCATGAAAGGACACCAATTTGACAACATCGAAGAGGTCAAGAAAAAAACGAGGGAGGAGCTGTCAGCCATTTCTAAAGATGAGCACAACAAAATGTTATATCAAACAGTGAAAACACCAACGGGACAAATTTAATGTATTAGTTGTAATTGACAGTATTTTGAATGGGATAAGGTATTTTGTAAAAAATTTGAAAATATGTAGTTTTAAAAAAATAATTATGGTTTCATTTGGGTATCTCCTCGTATCTCCCATTCCCCTCGTAACCAAGAAACCTTCATACTTATGTACATATTTTCTTTCAAAACTAGTGCCTGATTGTTATGGAAAAAAGTAGTAGTAGTTTTAATTTCTGTGACCCCTGATATGGCCTTTCCTCAACTCCCCTGTGGATCTGGACACCCAGGTTGAGGACCTCTGGTTTGGGGTCTAACATCAGCAAAAGCAAGTTCCTATAAGATCATGTTAATTTTGTATGGTTTTTACTATTAAAACTGCCACAGATTTCCTTGTAGATCTCAAAATTTTAAAATTTGTTAACTGGGTTGTTGGAAATTCACATTGTGTAATTTCTCCTACTTGCTGCTGCTCATCTATGTAATGTTCCAAATTACATTCTTTAGTATTATATTACTATTGTTTACATCAATGTAAGCTTAAAATAGCTCATCATTGGTTCTTTTTTCTTGCTATCAGCAGTTCATGCAATCTCATAATTATGAGGAAGATTGATCTAAATTGTGATGTCATGTATTATAAGTTACAATTTTTTTAATTGAACAGGTTAATTTTCAGTAATTTAATGCCTCAATTTTTATATTACAGGTACATTGACCCAAAAACTAAGAAACGGATGGTTGCTTATGCAGCGTTCCAAGTGCTTGTGAGACCAGGATCATACAAGGTAGGGCCACCCTCTGTGTCCCGAGTCAGCAAACCAGTTGACCCTCCTCTTGACCACAACTCCACAGAATGGGTCACCAAAGAAAGAAATTCTACCGTCCTTACTGCTCTCTTATTAAAGCTTGAGCAAGCTTAATTGTATATTTTTTTAATGTAAAGCAAAAGCTTAACTAAAGTCGTCAAGTGCATAAATTTTTATATTGCAATATGGACCAATTTATTGTTATGTAAGTTTGTATCAAATTTATTTATTGTTATCTGTGATTTTCTTTATTTATAACTACAGTCCTCAAGATTTTTTACCAGTTTTTTTTCTCTTTAGATTTTATATAGTATTAATATGTTTGTGTAATGTATAAAATTTTAATTTTTTTATATTATGTATTCCATTTTTTTAAACATGGCTCAGAATTTGTTGTAGAACTTTATTTCTGGGTTGGTATGTCTGTAATCTATTGTTAATTATTATTTAAGGTTTTTCCTTATTCTTATTTTATTTCAGTCCAAATGTTTTTGAAATTATAATTTTAAATTAAATTTAGTTGTATGAAATGATGTATTATTAGGTTACAGTAATGTAACTATAAATGATTGTAGTAACATAACTATAGAAGGGGATCAGGAGATAAATATTTTTTGTACCTAATGCATGTTTTTATAACAAATATAGCTAAAAATTGTATGTATTATTTATCTTTATTTTAAGTAATTTTTTTAGTTTTCAATTTTATCTTACAGGTAATCAAAGTTGTTAAATATAATCCAGGATTACAAGTGTTTGGGTAAGTGTATGGCAATGTAGTCATAGTTGCGGAGATTTTGTTTTACGCTAAATTTATTCATTCAAATCTAAAAATAAATAAATTATACCATGTTATTTAGGAATCATGGTGGTCCAACTTTATGTATTCTCGATTTAAATTATTTATCATAGAATGATACACAGAGTCTGAAAACAATTGTAAACTTAATACACAAAATAAATCAGTCTTAGTACTTAAGAGCCAAGAAGAGGATTATGACACTATGTAATTCGCTGAGCGTTAGCGAATTACATTTTTTACTCGAGGGGATGGAAAAATATAATTTCTGTCTGACTGTATGATATCTCGTAAACAATGTGATCTATATATTTGAAATTTGCATGAAGTTTCATTTCTATAAAGGAAATTTTGAGTTTGATGATGGTGAATGTCAAACTAGGCTGGTCGCATACAGATCAAAACATTTTGACTTGTAGTGCTGCTCAGTGCTTCAGCAGAGTGCCACACACTGGCTGAAACTATGATCCACATCGCTTCATTGCGTTTCAAGTAAGGCTTGTATCAAAAGGTGTCAGCCATCTGAATTACGTCTCAAGACATATTGCCTTGAACAGTTGCTCTTGCATAGCCAGACTGTTATCAGAAGGCTTTCTGCTGCTGCGATGGTCTGTGTAGTTTGTATTCCCTTTTCTAATTTGTTCACTTATAGTTCCAACAAGTGGTTTTTGTGCTCATTCTGCAGTAGTTATGAAACTTGATTCAATAATTTCCGAGTGCCATAGGAAAACCAGAAGTGTTTCTCTTCTGGTTTATGGAATGACCCCAGTATTTTCTTTCCGGTGGTAGCTTTAATGGTGTATGATTTCATACAACAGAATGCCAACGTCAACATTCTCATCATTGCAAAAAAAAAAAAAAAACACTTTAGTCCGGTGTGCTTACACTACATTTAAAAAAAATGTAGCCATAGTATCCTATTTTACTCTTAGTTACACATTGCAAGGAATATAAGTTGAAACAAATAATAATACGGTAAAAATAAGGAAAAGGGCTTAGTACGCACAGTGTAGACATTTTTCTTCTTCTAACTGCTACGATAATTCCTTTTTTACCTCATTATATTCTTGTAGTCCTAGGAGACCCTAGTTGTAACCTAGTGCTTTCCACCAGTATTTGTGATGAAAAACTTACAAAGAGGCCTATGCTCTGAGGTTACTTGTATTATTCCACAACTGGAGTATTCATCCATAACCTGAAGACAGCATCAGGTTGACAGCCTGTGATAAAGAAGCTATTTGGTGACTGCTGTGATAGATTGGTAGTGACTTCTACCAATGAAGGTACAGTTCCTCTCACTTCCATCCACTTTAATGAGCAGATGGAGGTCATAAAAGTTATAAAAAAGCCTCTGTACGGTGGAAACCAGACAATTAGGTGTTTAACCTTACTAAGATTCCAAGACAGTCAGCCTGAATTACATGTAACCTCAATACACCGTGTTAGATTTTGTTACCATGCAGACCATTTAACATAGGATTTTTGTTGATTAAGCATTTTTGAATCAATTGACCTTTTAATCAATCAAGAGGCTGGATAGATTTGATTTCAATAGTCAATAGTCAAAAATTCTTTATTTACATCAGCATAAAGAAGTGTAATGGCGTCAAAATTTACAATGAATTAAAATCCAGGTCTCTTGCTTTACAATGTACTGTTTACAGAGTCAAAAAATTCTGTCATGGTGTAAAAGGGTCTTTCCATGAGCCAGTCTTGAAGGCTTTTCTTCATCTCATTCCCTCCAAGATTTTTCAGGTTGAGAGGTAGGGTGTTGAAGATTTTTCTTCCCATGTAGGATGGTTTCCTGCTGTACCGTGTAGTATGGTGTCCAGGAAGGAGGTAGTCAGTTGCTCTCCGGGTGTTGTGGGAGTGAGTATCCTTAGCTCTTGGTAACTCCATTTCAACTGTCTGGACAACTACAGAGTAGATGTACAGTGCTATGACAGTCATGAGTTTTAAAGTCTTAAAAGCTTCTCTGCAGCTTTCAAGTGGTCCCAGATCTGCCAGTGTCCTTATTGCCTTTTTTTGGAGGAGTAAGATCTTGCTAAGATTATGGGCAGATGTTCCTCCCCATACTGATATACCATACCTTATATGGGATTCAAAAACAGCATGGTAAGTTGTCTTTGCCGCTTGCAGTCCTCCTATCCACTTAATTCTTCTTACTGCGTAGATTCCAGATCCAAGATTTTTGGTCAAACTGTTAATATGATCAGTCCAGGTAAGATCACCATCAATCACTATGCCTAATAGTTTTGATTGTTTTTCTATTGTGATGTTTTGGACGTTAGGCACTTGATCTTGTCTTCTGCTAAAATTAATTTGGGTGGTCTTTGTTGGGTTAATTGCCAGGTCATTTTTCAGGCAGTACTGCAGAGTTTTGTTTGTTGATGTGACAATGTCTGCATGCAGGCCCAGTGTGGAGTCATTTTTTATAAGAAGGGTTGTATCATCTGCATACATAATAGTTTTTACATTGTCAGTTAAAAACAGACAGATTTCTGTCTGTTCGCACAATATCTCAAGAACAAACATACCTTTAGGCTTAAACTTTTGCATTAACATGTTTACTGTGGCGAACTAGAAAATGTACCATTCTTTCCTCCCAATCATTGCTTCAGCGTGAGCTCAGCAATTTTCTAGGTAAAGGTCACTTGTTCTTATACAGGGTGTCCCATGAAGAAACGGAGAAACTGTCAGGACTGTTCTTACGGTGAAAATAATGAAAAAAGTTCATATACACATAGGTCCAGAAACGCTTAGTTAGCGAGCTGTACAGGGTGAAAGATTTCGCCCAGATTTCAGAAATCAGAAGTCAGAAATCAGAAGTTTTATTGGCCATTAAGTATCCCAAAGATTACAATAGGCTTCGTCAAAAAAAACATTATTTTTCAGCTTAATTCTAGTGATATAGTATAAATATATACTAGTTTCCAGTCATATCTATTATAATAAATATATAATAAATACTTAAATCTACTCAAATAAATAAAACATAAAAAACACAAAAACACACAGAGACATGGAGTTAAAATCTAAAATTTAAAATAAATATAATAAATTATGGAGTACCCTTTTATATATATATATATATATATATATTTGTTATTTACAACATATCACATTTCATATACTCCTCAACACTGTAAAATTCCTTAAGCTTAAGCCACTCTGACATGTTTGATTTAAATTGTTTGAAAGGTAAAGCTCTAACAAAAAGAGGAAGCTTATTAAATAGTTTTAACTGCTGGTATTTATGGCTTTTATAATATTTATCTAGCCTTATATTAGGAGTTCTCAGATTATCTTTTGATCTGGTATCATACTCATGGAGTGTACATTGTGTTTCAAATCTATCTTCATTTTCTTTTACATATATTAATTAGGTTATAGAAAATATAAGTACATGCCAAGGTCATAATTTTAAGCCTAGAAAAATGTTGTCTGCAAGACTCTTGATATGATAATCCAGCTAATATTCTAATTGCTTTTTTCTGCCAGACAAAAACGTTTTTTTGCTGTACTGGAATTACCCCACAGTCGAATGCCGTAACACAAGTGGCTATGAAATAAAAAAATTTTCAGTGCCACCGTTAAAAGGGAGCCCTATTAAATTATTTTGGGCGTTACCCAAGACGTAAAATTTAATGTATATTATGCAAATTGAACTGAAAAATTGAATAAAATTGGTACCAGACCTCTAGCTGCAGTAATTTTTAAAATATCTGAAGAAATACACAAAATTCGGTGTCAAAAAACAAGTTTCATTTAGGTTTCAAGTAGATTAACTTTCTTAAATGTGTAACAAACACGTAAAATTCTTTAACAAAACTTGTAAAGAATTAATTTCTTAAGATAATGATGTAAAATAAGCCAATAAAGATTATACGTAAACTTTAAGAAAATCAATTTTTAATTAAATAAATAACGTACGAAGAATAGACTAAATCGGTTACACTTTTTTTCTTGCTGAACATACATGTTTTTATAAAATTTTATTTTCACTCACTATTGCAAAAAAAAAAAAAAAAACTAACAAAATAACTAACCTTAGTTTAGTAACTGTTCGAAATTCCCTCCTTCACAATGCACACAGCACTCTGGTCGACGTAAAATATTTGTGGTGGCTCTGCGAATTATGTCTGGATTGTTTCTTATACTGTCAAATGCGTTGCGAATTCTAACGAGTAATTCTTCCTTGGTATCAACTTTACGTTTATACACCATAGCTTTGATATGTCCCCATAAGAAGTAGTCAAGAGGCGATAAGTCAGGCGATCGTGGTGGCCAGTTGATTGGTCCACCACGCCCAATCCAGTTCAAGAAATTAGCATTCAAATGATTTCTAGCTACTAAAGAAAAATGAGGAGTTGCACCATCGTGTTGGAAAATCATTTAAAATCTTTTTTGTAAAGGGATATCTTCCAAAAGAGCCGGTAAATCACTTTTCAGAAATTGTTCATACATATTTCCTGTAAGGCTTCCTTCAAAAACGAATGTCCTAGAATTTTGTCATCAATAACGGCACACCAAACATTAATGTGAAATCTGTGTTGGAAAAAGGTTTCTACGGTACCATGTGGATTTTCTTCGCTCCATAAATGACTATTTCTACAATTGAAGTTTCTCGTGAAAGTTGCTTCATCAGAAAATAAAATTGAATTCACCCTATCAGCATTGTCTAGAAGCCAATGAGAAAAGTTTAACCGTAAAGGGTAATCTGTCGGCAGCAAATGTTGTACCTTTTGCAGGTGAAAAGGATGAAGTCTCTCTTTACGCAAGATGCGCCACACTTTGTTTCTCGATAAACCAGTGCGATACGCAATTCGCCTCGTACTAGTACCCGGGCTACGATGAATATGTTGAATATTACAACAATATTTAAAATATTAAATGCTTTGTGGTTTTTACTTGATATTTTTATGACGGCTAATTTACAATAGGCATAAAGGCAAATATTTTACCGATGTGAATTAATTATTATTTTAATTATAAAGTCTCAATACTTTATTTTTTTTTTTTTCATTGACTCATATTGATAATGAGCTGAGGGGGTGGGATGCTGCGGAAAGTAGTACACACCTAAATGGAGCCTTGGGTCCAAAAAGTTTGGGAAACACTGAAATACAGTAAGGTAATTGGAAACAAATGGTCTACATTTGTAGCTTTTTGCCCAGGCGAATCTGATCTTTACAAACTCAGGAGCTTTGACAATGAATTACCATGAGTACATCATAGAGTAACTATTCTAAGAACAAAATGGTAGTGGAAGGGGAAGTAATGTGTTTTTTTGTTAATGTTTCTCTCTTAGTTATCTTTTGTACATTATGTAAATGTCATTTTTATACCACACATTTTTATTGAACTTGATGAATTTTGTGAGATATTGTTGGTGAAGGGGGAAGTGTAAAATACGTTTTACATAAATAAACTGAATTGCGGGTGCCTGTGGGGATAAGGGTTGGACAAACAGACAAGTATTGAGTACATACTGGATGAGAACCAGTAATAATTTTAACCCTGGAAATGAGTGTCACCAGTTTCAGTCAACAAGGTGCTTTGACATCTTCAATAGAATATTTCACTATCCAGACATCAATTTTGGGTTAGTAAAACCATTACACATTTTAGGTTTGTAACACTATTAACCCTTTCACAAGTACCTTATGTATTTGGTACAAAATAGTACTGACATTCAAGAACTTAAATTTGCAAATTCACATGGAAATAGTAGTGACATTTCTGAATGTCATTTGGTTATGACGTTGCACTAATGCTAATCTTTCTGGCAGCCAGCCATTCCATATCTATAACATCTGAGGGCTGTTTCCCTTGTAAATATTGTCAACTGTGTCAGAGATACTGTGCATGCCTCGAGCCTTTTCCCACAACTGTTTTCTGCGTCAATCACTGTCAACAGAAATTTGCTCTGAATACAGGCACATAATCCTCAGTTACATTCTGCTACTCTGCTGTAAACAGTCACTTAGTATTGTTTTGTCTTGTTGCCAATCTAGTGTCAGTATTGTTTTATCTTATTGTCGATCTAGTGTAGTTTATCGTTTTATTACTAATTTCACCTGTTGTGATATGAAATAGATTCTGAACAAAACTTATGTAGTGATGAAATAAGAGGAGGTCTTTATGAGTGAAGTGAAGGAGATCAAATCACAGACAATAATGACAAGTTTTAGATCCTGACAATGAGAATGTGTTTGGTGATGAACAAGATAATGTAACATATTCTCCTTTTGAAGCTGAAGATATGGTCCTTGCTCCCAACTTCAATACTGTATCTGAATTGGAGATTCAAGAACCTATACTAACAGTAAGAGACCCTGATACTTGCCCATTTTGCAAATGGAAACATGGTGACTGTTTTGTGCCAAAAGATTTCGTATTTAGTAATTCAAACTTTGGTCTTCAAGTTGCCTTTGAAGAAAATATTGAAAAAGAAATAGATTTGTTTCATGAATGTTTTGATTATGATCTAGTTTTACACATTGCTTCTGAGGCTAATAAGTATGCCCAGCAACGAATGAAAAAATAGGACTAAAAGTATTCTCAAACCTTAGATGCTAGGGCAATATAAATTCTGATGAGTTGTTTTGTTTTTTTTTGCAATCTTACTTCTAGTGCCTCATTGCAAGAAAAATGCACTAAAACTCTAGTTAAGTACTGATCCATTAGTGAATACTTATATTCCCACAGTTGTTTAGTCAGGATAGATTCCCATTGTTGCTAATCTAGGTATATGACAACTCACTTGAAGATGGGGGAAATAAGTTGTACAAAATTTGTAAGGTTATCAGAACCGCACAAAATTTTCTTCACTTCACTCCCCTAATAAGAATCTGGTCATTGATGAGAGTCTTATGCTGTAGAAAGGTCATCTGGTATACATTTTGTCCAAACGTGTTATATGGAATAAAACTGTATATATTGTGTGACAGTGATTCTGGCATTGTTCTTGATTTTACTATTTATAGTGGCAAGAGTACTGACTATTTGACTGAGATTGGAAATATTGGAGTCCCACCAAAGGTTATCAGGACACTGATGCAATCCAATTTAGGACAAAACCATGTGGGTTGTATATAGATAACTAGTACAGCAGTCCCACTTTGATCAAGTAACTTCTTGAAAATGAAACAGGAGCTTGTGGAACTGTCAGACAAAACTTTAAAGGTCTCCCATGCTTGCCTAAAAAAAATTGAATAAGGAATATTGTAAGATACAGAGAAAAAACACATGCTTTGTGTGAACTGTGTGATCTCCGTAATGTTGCAATGCTTACTACGAGTACTATCCACAACCATCAGATGATTCCTGTGACCAAGCTAGGAAAGACTGTTGACAAACCAAACTCTGTCATAGAATATACAAAGGACATGGGGGCCATAAATTGTTTCAACATGTTGGTTTCTCTCAATGACATTACAAGAAAGACCAAAAATTGGTACAGGAAATTATTTTTTCACTTGATTGATATTGTTGTTTTGATTGTGTACATGTTTGTTATCAAAACAAACAAAAAGACTGAGTTTTCTGCCTTCGAATTAAACCTAATTTTACAAATGGAGATACATTACACTCCAAGAGAAGGCAGGGCTAGTTCCCGCAACACCGAGAGTTGTGCTGTTGCCGGCTGCTATCAGGAACAAACACTCGCTCCGCCTCACAGGTAGACACTTTCCTCAACCACTGCTATCACCTGAAGGTGAGACACAAAAATCCCAGACGAGATGCTACATCTGTTCCCATTCCTCAACTAGAGAAAAGAAGAGGCAGGATACAACTTTCCATTATTAAGACTGTGGTGTTCATTTAAGTGTATATCTATCCTTTGAATAATTTTATACAAAAAACAAATTTTAATCCTCTAATTACTAATTTTCATGTAAAAATAAAAAAAACATTGTTTTTTTTACTAATTTGGGTGTGTTTGGAATCAACATCCTTACTCTTATTGTACAAATCGTGAAGTGACATTCCAGAATGTCAGTACTCTCCCCAAAGGGTTAAATATGTGCTGCAAGATGTGTTAAGCTTTATTTTTATATAGGAGACATAAAGTTCGGTGATAGTACAAGTCACTACGTGGGCATTAGTGAGCATTTTCACATTGGTCTAATTGGTAACCACTTTTAAATAACCAAATTTGTAAACAGAGTAGTAATTTGACATTTTAACATGTAACATACGAGGGTCGTCCATAAAGTAACCGCCGTTTCGGCGTGGCGCGATAAGTAGTGGGGGTAGTGCCGCCATTCTCACATCGGTGTGCGCAGCCGTTCAGTACGCTTCTAGCTGTGCAAGGGAGAGCATCGTTCGATCGCGCGTTCTTTTGGTACAACGTAAAAACATGAGCGCTGTGATAGAAAATCCCGCCAAGTGTGAAGTACGTGGTGTAATAAGATTTCTGTGGTCGAAAAGTTACACAGCAGCTGAAATTCATCGTGAATTGAGTGCGGTGTATGGCCCAAACATTATGAGCGAAGGTGTAGTCCGTCAATGCAATGGGGTCATACTGCTTCGCCAAGCAAGCCGAAGAAAGCTCGGCAATCTTTTTCAGCGAGAAAATTGATGGCTACAGTTTTTTGAGATGCTAAGGGCATCTTGCTCGTTGAATTTATGGAGCATGGTACGACCATTACAGCTGCAGCTTGCTGTGAAACCTTAAAACGGCTACGACGAGCGATTCAAAACAAGCATCGTGGTCTTCTGACATCTGGTGTTGTGTTTGTCCATGACAACGCCCGCCCTCATACAGCTCAAAGAACGACAGAACTTTTGAAAAAGTTCAAATGGGACGTTTTTGACCACCCCCCTACAGCCCGGATTTGGCTCCCAGTGATTTCCATCTCTTCCCGTACATGAAGCGGTGGCTTGCATCTCAGAGGTTTGCGAGTGATGAAGAGCTTCAAAACGCTGTAACATGTTGGCTACGTTCTCAGGCGGCAGATTTTTTTAAAGACGGAATTTAAAAAACTGTTAAAAGATATGATAAGTGCTTGAAATTTCATGGTGAATATGTAGAAAAGTAGAGAAAAGCTGCAGTTTTAACATTTATATAATAACATTTTTGTATCTCAACTAGTTTATTTTTTATTTCAAAAAGGAGGTTACTTTGTGGACGACCCTCGTAGTAAAATATATAATAAGATTATTTTGTTCAATTGGTTGGTAAAACAATAAGTTATGTTTTGTAGGGTCTTTCAATACTCCATTGTATCAGTTTCTTTGTATATGGACAAGATAGTTTGGTGATGGTGTTTGTCTTTCAAGAGATTAGGCTAAGTGTTAGCAAAGCCTATAAGTCTGGGTAATATTTTAAGCATGAATTGAGGTATAAGCTTGAAATTTGGTGTATTTTGTTCAGCTATCAGTAAGAGCTCTGGCTAAATTTCTCTTCTCTCTATGTTTATCTGCTTGCATTTCTGTTTTCGGCTTGATATCTCAAGAACAAATTGAGCTATTGACTTTAAATTTTGCATGTGACTTCATATCTACATACGCAACGTTGTGTATGATGATGGACGTGTCTCTTTATAGGATTTGGTTGAGCATTCATGTAGCTAAACTCTCCACTGGATATCTCGAGAACGACTTCATCTGTGGACATCATTAATCACCAATGGATTAATACAGGGTCCCCACCCGACCGTGAAACCGGGAATAAGCCGTGAATTTCGTTCACCGTGAAAAAACCTTAAATAAGCCGTGAATTTTGTTTACATACCGTGAAAATCTCTACAACTTTTGAATAAATAAAATTAACACGGGTCGTCGTCAGACGATCATATGGGAAGGTTGACCTTCGCTATTGCAAAGTAAAAAGTAGCACGCAATGTAGGGGATAGACCACGAAGTTTGACAGGTGCTGCTATTCTGAGCGATTTTACTGATAATATGGTTTATAAACAAATGAGGAAAAGGAAGGGCCGGTGGGAGATGACGCTTCCCGGCTCAAATCACGTGAGGCCTGTCTTTGTCTGTCGCCAGGTTCCGGGCCTTGGCTACGCTACGCGGCTGTAAACGCGGCTCTGATTGAACGCGAGATGAATAACACAATTTAATTACTTGATAGATTGTCGTTTAATGTAAACACTTTTCGTATTGGAGTTTTATTGTATCAGATATAGTCTATTATTGTTTTCATAAAATAAAAAAAGTATACAAATCCTTAATCTAATGTAAGGAATTTTAAAATTACATTTTAACTTAATTTCATTCTATTAAATCCCTTATTTTATTTAAATATTAATGAGAAAAATGTTATTCAGTACGATATCTATATCGTTGTGTGTAATGACTGTTAACACAATGTAATAATTATAAAAAATTTTAATTTATGGTGGACAATAAATTGAATTAATTTAGGGTCTTGCGTAAATAAAATAGTATAATAATGTGACGGAGCAGAACCTACACGACACATATCAATTAACGCAGCGAGACCATAACTTTATAGGCCTATATAACTGTTTTAATTACCAGTAAGGTCGTTTGAGAAAACAATTTTATTTTTCATCTCTTTAGATATTAAACGGTAGTGATATGCGTTTTCCTTATCAATAATATTTTTTTATGATTCCTAAGCTGCATGGATATTATGAGTGTACACGGTTTAAATCTTTTATGGTGAATGTGTGTTTAAATTGTATAATGTATTAGTAAAATATTACAAATGAAACGTCATGTTATAAAAACGTTAGAAAAAAAACCATTGCATTTTTTCTAACCAGGAAACAACAAACGTCAAGTAACTTTGTAGTGTTTAAGCTTTATTACTACAAAACTACAAATCGAGGAAGTCGTCCAAGTATAATTTTGTCGGGTTCCATACGACTACGTTAACGCTAATTAATCATTTCATGCAGATGAAAAAATATATCGTACAAGGTTCATTTATTGTAATGTGGTGCAGCGATGTTATGGTAAAAATAACCTTTGTTGTATACTGTCAATGAGAGTGGAAGGGGAGGGGTTATATCGTGTACTCCACTCCCCCATCCTCGGACAACAGCTGGTTTCATGTCTCAACATGAAAGATTTGTTTCCCCAGCTCGGCACTCCAATCTTATTCTTATTGTGAGAATTGATATAAAGATTTAAAGCTTTTCATTCAACTCATTCTGACACTTTCTCACGGAAATTCTTCTGTTGAAAGAGGCTTATCTGTCAACAAACAGTGTATAGTTGAAAACTTGAAGGAGGAGAGTTTAGTCGCGTTGAGAAAGTTTGTGACGGCGTATCAGCAGCAGGAGGATTGGAGGCAATGGAAATCACTAATGAATTAGTTCATGCTGCCAAAAATTCCCATGCCCACTACTCGGAGCACTTGGCAAAACAACGAGAAGAAATGAAAGACAAAATTAATTCTGAGAAAGAGAGGAAAGCAAGCTGCAATAGAAAAAAAAGAATTGGAAGCAAAAAATTCCAGGTTTTGTCCGACGCCAGGAAAAGGGCAGCTGAGTTAGACGATAAGATACAGGAACTTAGCAAAAAGTGCAAATCGCAATTCACTTTTGTTCTAGACATTTTTATCAATTTCTTTATTTTATGTGTACAAATATAATTTTTTTTGTATAAACTGGTACCAAATAACTTTTCTTATAACAAGTGGTATATAATTTTTATACATTTAACGTTTTATATGTTATTTTAATTTCAATAAAATTGCCTTTTCTTATGTACTAATTAAAATGTGAACCTGTGATTATGTGAAAATTTTCCTGTGGAAGAAATCGATCGAAATAATAATAATAAATGTGTTTAAACAAGAAAATAATTTAATAATCACGCAAGTGTACTTCATGGACTCAAACGAGTTAGCCTTAGCCAACGTACGAATCCTGTCACCCTGCATCTTGTCTAACCTGTGTCAACAAAGTTCTCTTTCAGATTTCAACAAACTTGTAAGTTAAAGAAAATTATGAGCCATGTGCATGCTAATTATATTGAAATTTGTCTTTGTCATTGCTTTGATGACTGTTTATGATGATGTTTTGTAAAAATAATATGCCTTGTTATATTCATTATGTAGCAAATCGCACATAAAATCGGGGCGCTCGCCGCTCATTGCTTGCGTCGAAACCGAAGCCTATTGTTATTTCGTTCTTTTTAGACGTTTCCGTCAATTCCTGCACGACCAATGACATCGTTAGTCAAATGGGAAGAAGTTTTATTTTGTATTTTACCGCTCTGCCGCGTCTGTAGTGTTTTACGTCCTCAACTTCGCCCCTCTCCAACACGATTTTGTTTGTACCGGTAACGTTGTTTATGAAAACTTTCCGACCTTGAATTTTAATTTTTTTAACCGTGAAAACCGTGAATTAGCCGTGAATTTGAGTATTTAGATTGAGTGGGAACCCTGTAATATATTTTTTTACATGAAAATTTTGTTCTACATAGACAAGAATGAGTTTGATGATGGAACATGTCTATTCATGGAATTTGGCTAGCGTTATTGAGTAGGCTGAAGAAACTTGTTCTTCTGTCTGCTTGGGGGCTATGAAAAATTTGTTGTGCCTGATTGATACCTCTCTGAAGGACATCCCGAGAATGAAATGAGCTGTAGACTTGAAACTTCAGTGAAGCCGGTTACATGACATATCGTCTGGCATACTCCTACCTTGTTTTCACTAAGGTGTCAATTAAAGGTCTCCAACTATTGAATTTAATTTATGGTGCCTTTAATGAATGCCAATAGTCAAGTAGCAATCATAAAACTGAATTCTTCTGTCTTCATTCTGACATGGTGTGGAACTACAAGCAGACCATCAAAGATTTGGGAAGACACATTAAAGTCTTCTTCCGCAAGGTACTGGAGTAAGCAGGAGTTGAAGGGAACGAAGAACCTGACTGAATAGAAAGAAAAGAGGTTTCCTGTACACTTGATAGGACTTGAACCAGGGTGTAAGCTGAGCATCGCATTCCGAGTTTGCCTTAGGGAAAGTGAAGACAACTAAAGAAGAGACCTTTGGGACAGTAATACGGGGCTGTAACTATTTAGAGACTATGGTCATAGGCAAGCTGAGAACCTCATCTTACTTGAGAACAGGCAAACATATTGAAGGGTGTCTTATAGAGTGTTACAAGCTCAGTGAACATCATAGGAAACTTGCTTTAAGAGAAGATGGTATTTGTAGATTCTCTATGATGAACAAAAGACCTTATCATCGTTATTGAAGCACAGCTATAGCTTATAGAAACTATCCAGTGCAGTTTTAGAGACACACTTCAAGGAAACATTGTTCATAAAATTTCCTTCCAGTCCAAGATATTTTAGGAACTTGTGCAAAGACTGCAGGAGGACCATGTGCTCTGATTTCTGATGCATAAAAATGACGTTTAATAGTCATTTTGTTTTATTGAAAAGCATAGCAAAGTGAACCTATGAAGTTTATTCGTGTTGAGGTGGAATATTGGATTCCCAAGATACTGTCAGTTCAATCAAAAGTTTTAGCCCAGCTGATACTGCGCTCAAATCAGGTCATAAAGATATAACTGTTATTTCTGGTAGAATTTTGTAGTGAAGGTTTCCAAAATCCACGAGAATCTTCGTCACTACTCTTCTTGACTAAGGATGCCACCATTTTTAACTCACATTTACAACCCTTTTCCCCTCTCTTGATGAACTGGATCAAGTTATTAGTGTTTTCATTGTGCTTGGCCCTCATAATAGCTAAGCTGACTGTTTCCCCGAATAATGTCCAGAACTTTTTCATGGTGCCAAGTACGAGGGGTATTAGAAAAATAAGGTTTCCATGATTTTTTTAAATAGACAGCTCTATATTTCTACTTAGTGTTATATATCAATTTAACACGTAAAAGTTTAGCTATTTTTCCACATAATCACTGTTTCTGTCCAAACACTTTTGTAGACGATGCTCCAACTTTTCTATCCCCATGTGTAGAATTCTGCCGCCAATCCTTTGAGTAACCTCTTCCTTGACTTCATCATCGGTAATGAAGCGTTGGCCACCCAAGTGTTCCTTTAATTTTGGGAATAAGTGATAATCACTTGGGGCTAGGTCTGGGCTGTAGGGGGGATGGGGCACAATATTCCAGCCAAAATTTGTCAGCAGTTCTTGAGTTCGACGTGAGACATGAGGTCGAGCGTTGTCATGGAGAAGCCTCATACCACTGGACAATCTTCCTCTCCGGCGGTTCTGGATCGCGCGCCTCAGTTTTCGTAATGTGTCGCAAAATCTGTCAGAGTTTACTGTTGTTCCTGTGAATAGTGATTCTCCGATATTCAAGCAGTATTGTCTCAACTTTTTCAACAACTCCATCTGAAACTGAAGGCCGTCCACTTCGGTTTTCATTGTGAATTTTCATGCGGCCTTCACTGAATTCTCTACACCATTTCCGAACGTGTTGAACAGATATGCCGTTTTCCCCATAAACTTTGATTAACTGACGATGAATTTCAATAGATGAAATCTGTTTTGCATTTAAAAAACGTATCACAGCACGAATTTCTCATCTGGCGGTAACAACGACAGGGAGCTACATCTTCGAAGGCAGCTAGGCCGGCGCTGTTGGACGTAGCGAGGCGCGAGTGGTATGGATAGAGAGAGGGACATTTGATGAGTAAGGCAGTGTTGCCAGATTTCTCCCAACATATCGCATTCTGTCTCGGCGGCATTGGGAACCTTATTTTTCTAATACCCCTCGTACAATCAGTCAATAAAATCTTTATTTACATTCTTCCAGAATATAAATAGCATTAGATTTCTTCTATACATAAGTGTAGAGTACAAGTTCTGTTGCTGTAGTGTCGCTGTTTATCACAAATTGTCAGTCCTTGGTTTTTCTATAAATTCATTCAAGGGATATGGAGGTCTCTTGAGAAGCAATTTCTTGGGCTCTTCTTGCAATCTTTTTCAGTGAGGTTTTGAATGTTGGTTAGAAGGGAGAAGGTTACATCATTTTCGTGTGGCATAAGAAGGTCTTTCTGGACAGTGTGTTTTGGTGCTTTGGAAGGATATTGTTCACCATGCTGAGATATGTCTTCCTCAAAGAGGGGACAGTTTGTCCATGTAAGCATAACCTCCTGAATGTAGAGGGTGAGGGTGATTACCGTCATTATTCCCAGAGAGTTAAATGATTGGCGGCATGTTTGTTGTGGTTGGAGACCTGCAGTAACAACCATTATGCAGTGTCACTGGACAACCTGGAATGTGTAGAGCAGTTGAAGGACCTCTTGAACACCAAGGGCAGCTGTATTTCTTTGATAGAGATTTCTTGGATCGGGTATGTGTACTGAAGTGCATTTGTATATACGAGTATCTGTAACAACTCAGGTGATTACTCATTCAGAAAAGCCTTTCACATTACCCTTGGAGGCTAAGATGCACCTCATTATCTCAGCTTATTCCAAATTTGCAATGAACCTGACTAATTGTATTGAAGATTTCTGCACCAGTTGTATGTATCATGTCACAACAAAATTAAAAATCTTCGTGCAACTGGAATTCTAAAGTAAACCTTACAAAAATTAGCTCAGTAGCATTTTTTATATCTATTTGTAAAGCAAATGTCACTCATGCATATCTTCAAATGTTCCTAGATATTTTCTGATATATCTATAGTTTTTTTTTATGTACAGTGCTATTTGACAAAGGAATCGTTAAAATTTGTCTAGCTGCTAATTCCCCAAGATTGTCCTACACAGTTTTAATGCGGCATTCATCTTTTATTTCTTGAATGTTTCCTAAAAGAATCTCAAAGACAATTTTAGAAAAAGCATTTAATAAGATTCTAATAGCAACAGATCTTTGTCAATGCTCTCAGCTTTTTCAAAAGTTTCTAAATGTGCAGTTGATTTACCGTTAGTTGAATTTCTTTATAACATTTACATTTTTTATGATGAACAGCGTAGGTTTAGGGCAGGAAGACCAGTAATAAATGCAGGAATAGATTTAAGGCAATTTTTTATGCCATTGATAATACTAGTGGGGGGAGGGGAGAGATAATACTGTTGCCATATTTATAGATCTCTTAAAGCCTTTTCTGTATAGTATATAAGAGAATGTTGGTTATGCTCCATAATCCTAACCCTCTAGCAATGTTGAAAACTGCTCGGTGGCAGACATACATATTTTGGAAAATTCATGAAACACACTGTTTTTGACTAAAACTTAGTCATATTTAAAAATTAAAGGTAACTTTTTAAAAATACATGACTAAGATACAGGCGTATATGTTATTTCATTTTTGGAATATTCACTAAAGAAATTAAAATTGTGACAAAACAATATTTACTTTTGGCCTCAAAAGATAGTTTACTTAGTATTGTAGGACGAATTAGAATTACATAAAATATGACAAATATATGGCTAAAGAGGAACAAGTATAATACATATATCTTATATTCTGCAGAATATGTTTTTTACATATGTTTATAATAAATAGAAATTAAAACACATTTATTTACATATTTTAATATATTGTTTTAAATATAAATAAGAAAATAAGAATACATCATAAAATGTTTTCCGAGTATATTTGGAATGTAAATTTGAAATAATTTAAAACAAAGTGATAAAATCAATAAAAAATATAATTTGATGATATAAACAGATAGGGCTAAAATCTGGTTACTCGTCATTCACTTATTACACAAATTTTACCAATAACTACACCGGGATTATAGTATAGTCATTAGGTATTTCACTTATCACCACATAAACACTTTAAAAAAACACTGAGTCCACATACTCATAATGGCTGCGGGCTGATATAGAATGGAGGAAGCAGTCAGAAAGAACAGGCTACAAATCAGCATCTGTTAGAAATTTTGAACGCAAATGTAGATTGCCTTGTAGTAAACTAGAGTTCTTCTGCTGCTATTTGATGTAAATATGAAAACAAATAGATGTTTGCAACAAACTCAATCGTCTAGTTACATAGGTCCAATATATCTGACCAGCCAAATAAAAATGTTACTGAAACTGTTTTGTAAAATATATTATTGTACCGAATATTTTCATATTTCATTCTTGTAATTGACAGATTATGAATGATTTTGTAATGCTCTTTCCAATAGTATCAGTAGAATCTGCTTCTTGAATAACTACTTTTGGTGAACAAGGTATTGTCAGGGAAGTTGTGTTTTGCTGCCAAGATTGCAGCTCCTTGCAAAATATTTACAAACTTAATGAACAACTGATGTTTTTATATATATAGTGTATTTAAGATTGCATACATTATAAAAAAACTGGTGGCCAGTTATTAAAACTCGAACAAACCATAATTACTGTACTAAGAAAGTAGTAGGAATAGAAATGAGATAGCCGCATAAAAGCAATCTTTAGAACTTTATGAAAAAGCCTAGTTCACCAGGAGCAAATGTTTTGCAAAAATACCAGATAGTAAAAATTAAAAACTCAAATTTATTTATATATCTGACAAAATTTCTCTTTTGTCTGTCTGTCTGCATGATATCACGAGGGCGAATTTTGCATGAAACTTCTTTCCTGTATATAGGCAACATTGAGTTTGATGATGGTTTATGTTACGCCATGGGATCTTGCTCAGTGCTATTAAACATTTTTACATTGGTTTTACAAGTAACTATGATAAAATTGCAGAACAGACTGAGAATCATATTACACTTTAACAATAGTAATGATTGGATTGAATGATAAGATTTTTTTTACGTTGTTATCGGTTTATTTGTATGTTAACAAGATATAGTTTGATGATGGTGCGTGGCCATCCATGGGATTTGACTGAGCATCATTGAAGTCTATGTCAGTCACTAGGCTTGCAGAAGTTCTCTTCTGTCTACTTGGGGCGAAACAATTTTTTCCTATCTGATTTTCTGTCTATCCTGTCCCAGGACACCTTGAGAAAGAAATGAGCTGTACACTTGAAATTTTGCATGCTACTTCAGTAAAAACCTACAGTTGAAACCTATGCAACCTGTAGTACCTATACAACTATTTTGTATTCTTTAAATGTATATTTGTTTTGACTGAATTTAAATATAATTTTATATCTAATCTGTGTATTATTTGAATTAGTTATTTAAAGTGTTGGATATTATTTTGATATTATGACACAATTATGTATTTTTGTCATCTGTATAAATTATGAATAAAGATTATTTTAGTTGAATTGAATCTTTCACAATGCAGATTTTATGAAGCTGCTCCTAGCGTATGAATACATTATGCATCATGGAGAGAATAGAATGTATTACACTTTTTGGTTCTGTTTTCTCTTTTAACATTATAGAGAGATTAACAATAGTAGTTTCTACTGACAAGGATTTGGAACATAGAACACCATGAATCAGAAGAGGTGTATGGTTTGGAATCAGAAGTTCATTCATGATTTTAATAATGAAGATTATTTTAAGATTATGATCATATTTTAGATTAAATGTTTATTATGTGTTCTTGTACCTTCACTCATTATAATTTTCCTTTTGTATTGGCATTTCAAAATAACTTTTCAATTGTAAAATATGATAACATGTTTTATTTTTTTTCAACTGTTCTAGTTATATAAATATATTACACAATAGATTTTACAATATAAAGTTCACAACAAATACTCGCAGAACATTTTTGTAGATACTTTTATTTAGTTCTAATTGTTTTGCTAAATGTAATACTTGTAGGTTTTTATATCTTTGTGAAAAACTTATAATTTAATTCTCTATCTTTAACTCACTTTCCATCCAAGGAGACTGATTGTATGTTTACTAAAACACTGTAATGATCAATTTAAAAAAAAATCATATTCATATATATTTATATGTAGTTGTGGACCTCTGACACTTTTTATTTTTCATTTCGTATCTGTTATGGTTTTCCTCCTTTAGAGGATGGAAGGGATGAAACACTAGAAGAGACCTTGTTATATTTGTGTTAAGAAGCATGATTTGTAAGTATGTAAGTACCATTTTGAAATCCCACCATAGCAATGCTGCGATTAGTATTCCGCCCTTGTTCACTGTCTACCTACAACATTTAACAAGCTAAAGATGCAATTAGGGCAAAAATCAATCGTTTTTACATAATTTAATGCATATTTCAAATGCCTCCCTCAATTGAGAATCCTACTGACTGTATAGTTCATACTGCTATTTGTTTTCTTGGCATTAAAGGCTATAAGTAGTTGAAGTTTACTATCAGAATTATTATGAAGTGTATGGCCAAAACACACGGTTTCTATTAAAGAAACAATAAGATAGGATTTTGAAGTAGTCAGTGTCAAAATTCACACAAAAATGTCAACATTGATTATCATTGGAATTTACAGGTCACCCAGTGGAAATGAAATCAAAATGAAATTCGTAGCCATACTGACCAACCTAACTTATCGACTATGTTCTTATGGGCGATTTTAATATTGGCGCACTGCAGAGTAGTCATCCATCCACAAAAAGCTTACATGATTAGTTAAGGTCATTTGGCCTTGCGTTGTCGGTCAGAACGCCAACTAAAGTAACAGCAACATCTCAGTGAGCAATAGACAACATTATCACCAACATATCAAGTGTTGGAGTGTCTGTAGTCAACACAGGCATTTCAGACCACTATGGTCAAGAGGCCATAATTAGTGGAGATAAAATTACGAGAGAGCCCAAAATTACTAAAACAAGAAGAGACACAAGGCCAGGAAATATTGCTCTCCTCAACATTTCACTTTCTAAAGAAAAGTGGGATTTTTTAAAATCCTCACAATCTGCAGAACTGTGTTTAATGTTTATTCTGAATCTTTAAATCGCCATCTTAGCATATTTTGTCCTACAAAAAAATTGAAGTTTGTTTGAAAAAGACAAACAATAAATAGATCACAAAATAAATTCTGGTTTCAAGAGAAAAACTCAAATTTTTTTCCGAAACTCAAAAGACAACATCAAACGAAGAGTTCAAAATTGATTTCAGTCTCTACCAAAATATACAGAAAAGTGATCCGAGCAGCGAAAGCTTATGATGTCCCAAATCAATTATCTCGTCAAAGAATATTTCTAAAACTGTATGGGACATCATAAACAATAAAAATAATATACAGAACCCAATTAAAAAGTCAAAATTGGAGACAGACTTGTGGAGGGAGTGACTGAGGTTGCAAACGAGTAACGGATTTTTTTGCATCTGTTGCTCGTGGGCAAGGTTCTTGTCCTTTACTTCCACTAGAAAATCTCTCGTGTAGACATAGCCCAGTAACCTCATCGTCACTGGCTCCTGTAGTTGAGGAAGAGCTCGAAAGCATTCAGCAACTCCCGGCTAACAAATCTATCGATAATAACCTATGTCTGTGTGGTTAATTAAAAATTGCTTAAAGCATATTGTGAAACCGTTAACTCAATTGGAAAATTTATCTTGTGAACAAGAATTTTTTCCCTTGCTCCTAAAAATTACGGAAGTTACCCCAATCTTTAAGAGATGATCGCTACTTTCCCAATAATTATAGGCCTGTCTCAATTTTGCATGTTCTGAGCAAAGTATTTAAAAAACTCTGTATGTTAGAATGCTTGATATCCTGAACAAGCTCAACCTGCTTTCTGAAAATCAATTCGATTTCAGAAAGGGTAAGTCGACCATAGACGCTGTTGTGAGTCTAGTTGAACAGGTGGTAGAGGGAATAGAAAGTCGAAATTCCACATTAAGTGTGTTTCTAGATTTATCAAAAATCATTTTACTGTGTTGACCATATAAAATTACTTGACAACCTTGAGTTTCATGGCATATCAAAGATGTGCTTCTTCAATGACTTAGCTCATTTCTTATCCCTAGAACACAAGTTGTCCAAATATGAGACAAATTCTCTGAACCAATTCAACTGAGTTGCAGTGTCCCTCAAGGATCAATCCTTAGTCAAATTCTTTTTCTTATCTATGTTAATGACAAAGAGTCATCGCTGCGGTGTTGGAGACTTGTACAGTATGCCAACACAAATAATTGTGTTCAACAATTCAACAGCCTAAATCTCAAAGCAAATTCCTGAAAATCAAATGATCTGACTTTCGCTTTGGGAAACCAACTGTCTTATTGGATGATTCACTGCTGGATAAAGTCAATAGTTCAAAGTTCCTGGGAATATTCCTGGATAGGGGATCATGTGTGCTCTAAATTATCCTCAGGCATTTATGTTCGGAGGTCCTTAGCCAAATACTGCCCTACTCAGGTTCTCATGGCTGCGTTTAACGGCTTGATATATCCCCATCTCACCTACGGCTTAGTGTTGTAGGGAGCTAGCGCAAATAGCCATTTCCACAGAGCGTTCAAAATGCAAAAGCAAGCAATATGCATAATCACACATTTGTTCAGAGAATCCCCCACCCCCCCCCCCCCCCACCCCCCCCCCCCCCCACCCCCCCCCCCCCCCACCCCCCCCCCCCCCCACCCCCCCCCCCCCCCACCCCCCCCCCCCCAAACATTATACAATAAATGTGGTGATATCTGTAACATCTGTTGTGTCTGTGAGCTGAAATTGTCATAATGAAATTAAAAATAAAGAAAACCTGGTATTAGTCAGTAATTTGATTATGTACCCGGTCGGGTACACACCGAGCATACATAAAGCGTGTAGTGCTCCTGATGGGGTACACATTATTTGCATGTCTTGGTGGTTTGTTAAATTTGATCCCACACTTAAATAAATACCTCAGACTATTGTGTACCCCATCGGGTGCACATTTGCTTAATTTTTAAGGTAAATGAATATTTTTAGGTGCTTCTTTGGTTACACGGAGAAAAATTGAAAAAAAATGTCAAAATAATTTTGTTTTGTGAAATTGCGAAGCCTATGTACTTTTCTTGTTATACTTAGATGTTAAATATAAATTGCAATTATTATTGAAAAATTTGACAGCAAATGAAAGAGTCAGGAAAAACTTGTTGTCGTGAACATGTTAATTGCAATCTGATGGTATTTACTTTTTCAAAAGTTATATAACACATGGATATATACTAGAGTGTATCTGGAACTTCCAGCTGGAAACTAGACATTTGATAAAACATTTTCATTTGCCATTTTGTGATAATTATTTTTACACCTTTTGAGAACTAACCATCCATTCCATATTATAATTACAGAATGTTAGAAATAAAATATTATAGAATACCATTTATTAGATCATTGTACTTGAGCTACTTGGGTTAATAATACCAACATTTTTAAGATATTTTAAAAAGTATTTTAAACCGTAAAAAAATCTATATTTTCAATTAAAATATTTATTGAATGATTTGATTACTATTCTTGCATGTTACTTTTGTTTTATTTCTTATTTTTGTACTTATTTATTTGTATGTCATATTGGTGCTTTTTATTTTGCATATTTGATTGTTTTTTTTATTTAGGATCGTTAACCCTTTGAGTGCTTCAGTAATTTTTCAATGTCATATGTATATAGTTCTGGGCTGTATTATGTAAATTTGCAAGCGTTTGGGGGAAAATACTACTGTACACTAACCGTCCAATAGGTTTTCATGATTCTTTTTGTTTTTTGCCGATACAGTGAAGAGTGTAATTCATTTTCTATTAGTGTTGAAAGGAAACAAAAATATTAATAAAGGTTTTAGTAAAAAAAAACCTATTTATCTGTTTTTTTACTAAATCAAGTTTAAGCCAACTTTTGGAGTGTGAATTTTAAAGATTTATTTCATTAGTACTAAGTATTCATTATTATAATATGTATTGCATTATATTAACCCTTTCCGCTCGGAGCGGTAATGTCCACAGAGATCGGATGGGCAGCAGTGTTGGCCAACGCCATTTCCTCTAGCGCGCACATATATTTTTAGAGTTGCCGTCCTCAGAGATCGGATGGTCAGCTGTACTGTCCGTTGAATAATCCTACTAGCGCTCGGATGGACAGCAGCGTTGACCACAAGTTTATAAACTCTTTTTTTTTATTCTGACGTATTTTTTTATAATACAACGCATTAAGATCAATCAGCTGTTTCATTACAAAGCTTGGAAATTGATCATCTGGTCAATATTGCATTCTAGGCTTTCGCTTTAGCGCGCTTTTAAACCCTCCATCAGGCGCTTAAAATTAGAAACACCGTCAGGCGCTCACGGAGATTTCCTCCAGGTTAGCGAATAATGGATATCATAGTCGTTTAAACTGTTTTTATTTGTTTAAATATTCATACTGATTTAATTACAATGTAATATATTCATTTTTAGAAATTAAATAAAAATTATTCTCTTACGTAATGAATTTTCCAAATAAGAAATTCAAAATCTTAAAAAATGTTATTGTATAATAACAACATGATTTATTTTAAGGAATAATGCAATTAGTTGTAAAATGTTTAACCTACTGTAATAATATATGGAATTTATCTTCTTACAAAAACAATTTATTTAAATTCTTGAGATATTATACAATTGTAATGTCAATTATTACTCTAAAATCAAAATTTATTCTTTACTAAAATTTTTTTTTAAACACTACACAAAGTTTCAAAACATTTTCCTTCTGGTTCTTATAACGACAATGTTCACTCCATAAACAGTACTGAAATGTTTCCCTAGCACACGGGTACTGTACTGACAAGTCTCTCGTCTTCATTCTCCATTTCACAAAATTCAAATAAAATATATTGTAAAACTTAAAAAGAAACCATCACAGGTCACACATTTAGGCGCACACGGATTATTACTCCATAAAAAATAAACACGATAAGGCGCTCACGGAGGAATCGTCCAGTCTCGCACGGAAGTAGACCTCATACTGACAGATTTTGACAAAGATAAGCGGGAGGCTATTGTTTCGCTTCCCCGAAAGATGCTCATGAAGTACACTGCGGGAAACGACTGCCAACATGAGAAAAGTAGTACTATTTTTAATAATAAAAAATACATGGAGGAAAACTCCATTTTAGCGCCCGATGTAGGGTTAACCACATTGTCACTAGTGAGTTAACCTACACTCATTATTACGGATTGTTGAAGAACGGATTGTTTATTATTCTTAATATTGTGCAATTTTATTAAATATTAGTGTAAATGAAGTATTGTAGATATCAGTGTAAATATAACTGTAAATAAAAGTGTAAATGTATCAGTATTAATACCTGGTTTTACTGGTATTATTATTAATTACTGGTATTAGAGCTTGTTGGCGATGTAAGGAACAAAAATAAAAAAGGAAGACCATCCCAATTGCAAGACATTTCCTGACTAAATGGGAAACTTCATCTACCATATCCTCTTGAAGGTAGAAGTGAAGGATTGCATCGTGTGTAGCAGCAGAGCACAAGGCGGCACCAGGAAAAGAGTGAAGTTTTATTGCAAAACTTGTGAAAATGAGCCCGGTCTTCACATCGGTGTTTGTTTTGAAAAGTACCATTCTTCTCAGATATTTCAACAACAAGATGACAGCTAGCCTGCAGTTAAATTTGTATTCGGAACAATAATAAGCAGTTACATTTTATTTTTTATCATGTTATAATTATTTACTGTCACATTATTAATACTCATTGTAACTCATGTTAGTTTATAGAAATATAACATTTCCCATGGTAATACTTTTCGACTATATTATTATTTACCTTTGGACCTTTAACACTTTGAGTGCTGGCCCTAAATGACATGCAACTCTGTAGAATGCTGGGCGTTTTTGGTGGTTTTTAAAAATTTATTTAAAAAAAAGTATTTAAGGTATGAGAAAAATAATAACATGCCTTAATTCAGCTTACTTTCGTCTTTCTTTTAACGTGAGATTGTTAGTGGTTTTTTCAAAAACTACACATAAAAAATGTTTTTAAAAAACATATATTTTTGGAAAAAAAATTATTTTTTGAGACAGTTTTTTTATCTAACTAACTAAACTAAGCATATATACAATTGTTTACAATGACCCATTTACAAAAATAAACTGTCCTTTGAATAATACAAATCATGTTTTTATGTTTTGTAGTTTTTTGACAAAAAACTATGCCGTCATATTGATGCGTCGGCATCACTTTCGCTGTCAGCACTGTTTTCAGCATCTGTAACATAATAATATACTATGTAAAATATGAATATATTTTCATTTTATTCATATAAATAGAATATTAGTTGAATAAAGTTAATTTATTATAATACAAATTATAGTTTGATTCACGAAAACAATGATATAACCAAACTTTTAGACTGATGTTTATGTGATAAATAGACTTACTTATTCTTACCTGAAGTATGTGTCTAATCTTCTTCCATTAAATCAGGATCAATGACAGAATCGTCAAAAATACTATCTACAACAATAAAACTATCTTCATCTAATACATCACTGATCGCAACGTCGTTCAAGCGGCGAGAAGCCATGATTGCGACATCGACTGCCGGCTGCAACGAACGTCACGTCAGCGGCACGTAAACAACGCGACCGAAGTTGCTTTGTCATCAAGCTCATACAATACATCTGACGCTTTCTAGCGGTGAATTGTGTTACTAAAAACCCAAATAACATTGTAGAGTAGGCAAAACCCGTTTAAATACGGACAATGTAATATAATACCAATTGAAATGACAACCACGTAAAACTACGGGATTAGCATTCTTCGGAAGTTTCGCCGTTCCGTAAAATTACGGGATTAGCACTCTAAGTGTTAAATCCATTTAACTTTTTAAAAGGCACAGTATCAATGAGGCGGCGAAAATAAATCCGAGCTGGTGGGGACGCAACAATGACATGGCTGCTGTGTGCACGCAGGCGCCATAGTGGACAGCACCGCTGCCCATCCGATCTGAGTGGACAGTCCGCGCTAAAATAATACGAGCCTGCGAAAATCCATATTTGGTCAGCACTGCTGCCCATCTGAGTGGAAAGGGTTAATATAATAAAAAGGCCATAAAAATAATAAAATTTCATATATTATACAGTTTAGTATAGCAAAATAAACTTAGTAATGCGACCAAAACTTTTAATAAAAGGTTATTTGTAAAATAACTGATCAATTGATTTTTACTAGTAGTACACAACTTAACTAAATGACAAGTAAACATGGTTTATTGTTGTTTTGATGACAAAATAGCTTTTTCACTATCTCATATACCACACTTTGTTGTGAGATATATATCATCTTTCTGCAACATAAACCAAAACCCAAACAAGTTACTGAGACTGATCACAGGTGTGATGTGTATGTACAGATCTGCCTGAGGAGGACTCTGTGGATCGACTCATGTTTCATCCCAAATGTGGAGGTCATGCCGCTGTTATAAACAATGCCAGGACTGCACATAGGCCCAAGTAGGTTTATTGTTCTTGTTTTATAGTATCCGAAAATTTATAGTTTTTCCAGAATTAGTTTTTTTTTGTAACATTGTAATCTATTATTTCAGTACTAATTAATTATTGCAAATAATATTACATAGACATAATATCCTGAATTGACAGTTCTCCCTCCCTTTATTTTTACCACTTTCAAATGTTGTATCAATAACCATTCACTTCAATTTGATATTTTCATGCGCATTCATTTTGCGGAAATTCAAAATATGCAAGAAAATGATGATTGTTAATCTACAAAAGTGCTTGCCAGTTCACAGAAATTCCAAGTAAATTGATAAACAAAGCTTTTGCATTGTGTTTATTAGTAGACGATCATGTGCTGGTGATGAAGAATGCTTCTTAATGGTTTAGTTTGTCACTCGTATAAGGAGGTCAGCCTGGACGTTCATCATTTATTAAAAACATATAAAATGGGTATGCTTCCCACAAAGAAAAACCTTTGTTCCAGAACTGTAGAGTCTAGAAATTATTTTAATGTTTCTAATACTATAAGGAATTAATCAAATATAAAATGATGACTGTTGTTTTTTATTCACTTAAAATAAAAATAAAAAAAGCTTTATGAAAAATTGTTTAAAAAAAACTAATAAAAAACGCCAAATTTCTAGTACAAAATTACAACAACATAATAATTTAATGTAGAAACTTACATTATACATTTTAACCCTAGAACTGGCAATGGTGTCACTCTGTACTGGTGGCTCTATTTTAACAGCCTCGCAGACGTTTCTTATGATGTATCACATTTCATAACTGTTAGTCCAAATATAAACTATTATATGTCAATGTATTCACAACTATATGAAGAGCATTATAATAACAATATCTTATTGTTTCCATGGAAACATATTTTTATTTTTTTTACAAAATGTAAGAAAAATGTTTTTTGGAATTTTTTTTGTAAATATTCCGTTGTGCTTAGTAATAAACTTTACATCAAAACCGTAAATGTATAACTTATTCGAAATTTTGTCCTGATTCCAAAAATATATAGTTATTGTAACTTTTACTCAAAACGTATGTGTTACAGGGCTTTATATGAAAAAGCACCCATATTTACTTATTTTCAAAAATGCGTACATTTCTAAATAAATATTATTGTTCGTGGGTAAACATAATCTCTTGACTGCATTTATACTTATATAAGTATGACAGTTAAAACAAAAATAAAATAAAATAATAAATTTTAATCTTACCTTATTTACACATGTACAATATATACAAAGTTTCATTTTTCACTCAGCGTCACTAGATTCCGCCCTGCGAGCTCTCTAAGATCATTTGATCGGTCTCTAAAGTATTCACCCATACTGAACAACTAAAACTATAACCTAAGAAAGCTAAAAACCAATAACAACACCAAATACTATTGGATTCGTAACCTCAAACACAAAACCCGGCACTTGTTTACAGTTTCACAACAATGTGGTTGACCCGTACTACGTTCACGTCACCTGTCCAAAAAAAACGATGTTTTACGGTAAACAAAGAACACAATAATCGAAGTAAGAACAGTAAATCGGTACTATAGTTATTGCTCTTCCAGAATATATCAAATAAAAATCATTTATATGACCTTAATTGCCTACAATTTCAATAACTGTACATGTCTACTTTGGCGATGAATATTCGTCGTTGCCAAATCGGACGGTCCTTTGGCGACGAAAATTCATTTCATACCAGCTCTAGGGTTAAACAAATGTTAAATTTAATTGTGTGACTGTAACTGCAGAACAAATGTGGAAACAATATTATTGTACGCGACTGTTGACAGAATGAGCGTGCATGGGTAAGATGTCGGCTGCCATTTTCCTGCTCTCACAATGTATGTAAAGGTCGCTGTGTGACTAAACTTTTGTCATCTGTGTATTACATTCTCATTTATGGGACGGTAAAATATTGATGACTTGTTAAAAAATTATTAATAGTTTTGAATTTTGTCTCTTTGCGCGTCCTTTCTTGGCTCGTAACTATATTTTATACATGACAAAGATCCATGATTAAGGATAAAATAATTATCCATAATTATCCCTAGCTGATTAAGGATAAAACATGATACACCATTTTAAAATTATCATAAACCGTTATATTGTTTTTACAAACCTTGTATCTAAAAACAAAATTTAGTTGAATAATTTTTTGAATTTAAAGGGTTTATTATGCTGTATCCCACTCATTTTGTGTGATTGCTAATTTGTTGCCTATTTTACAGCTCCAGAGCCAGACACTAGTGTATTGCCGCCATTAGTATCTGACTGAAGCAGAGTGTAAATGGTACTGTTCATGTGACAGCAGTTTTAGAATGACTATATTATTAAATCAAAACTCTCTATACTTTTTGTTTTATCATGGTAAAATAAAATATATGTAAATTTATTTTGTTAATTACAAATATGAAAAATATAATGTTATTAATTTGAATAATTATGACTTTTCATTGCCAATTAACAAATATTAGGTGCAGCATTACAGTTTGATCTTAAATAATACCATTCTAGTAGCACTAGGAACATGGGTAATGGACTTTGTTAATTTACGGTGCAGCTGTTTCCAGTTTATAACATCTGTGCATTCCATTATTTAAGTTTGTTTTGCATTCTAGTGCCATGGATGACTTTAACAATGGTGTGGTGTTAACTCAAAGACCTCTGAAACCAAATGAGCTATTTGAAGTGCGACTAGACAAGATGGTTACAAAATGGGCTGGATCAATAGAGATAGGAGTTACTACACATTCTCCCACTGAGTTGGAGTATCCTTCTACTATGACCAACGTAAGGTATGTTGTAAAAGTTATGATTTTCATTATCAAATTCTCAGTATTTCAGCTCTGTAATAATATTGTAACTAACAAAATTTCACTGATTCTCAGTAAAAGTAATCATAAAGCCAATAACCATTAAATATGAGGGCTAACAGAACCATCCAGTATTGTTTTGATTGGTCTGATATATGCAAGTAGTACTCTATGTAGATCTTCTCAGACATCCACAGAAACGTACAGGATACAATAGAGACTTTTAAGGATATGGATACTTTTGGCCGGGAGCATATAAAAAACTCTGATAGCTAGTGAAAGAATTTTATTTTTTTATAACTAAAGATACCGCTACTTAAGTACCTATTTTGCAAACACATAAAAATCTACAACTTCAATTATTTTTTTAAAATGTTTGCTGCTGAACTAAAAACATGTGTATTTATAACAAAAAATTATTTCCTATTTCACCATTATCACTTGAATTTGATCAGTCGTAAACAAGTCTTGGAGTAGTGGCCTGTGCATGACACACCTAAATGGTGAATTTTTAGAATTTGTTAAGTAAGCCAAAATAAAAGATGTAATCCCTATGATCCAAAATAGTCAAACCGTTAGTAAAATCAATAATTATTATGATACTATTACATTATTACAAATGTTGAATACATTTCACTCTCAGTGCTACTGCCATTTCCCCAAGTCATCCATAAATTGCCAGACCATTTCTCACAGTTGCAAAGCGTTCCTGCAAGTGTTTGGGGGGAGGGGGAGGACACAACCAATTTTGATAAACATTTTTTTTGGATGAGGTAATTCTAATGAATTGTGGTGCATGCTACAGATTTATTCTATTCATTCGTATTCATTTAAAAAAGAGAAACACAATTTTTTAAAATTGAAGTTTGAGGTACATTTTATATACATACAGTATCTATTTTTTCAGTTACATCATGTAAAGTGTCATATAAAACTAAATAAAATTAATATATAAACCATTATTGTATCTTATAATGTAACATTATATCGCAATACAAAACAAATACAAAAAAGTCCAATTTGTGCAAACCTATCAAAAGTTCTAAAATAATAGCACTATTAAGCGTGATGACGGATGCATGGCTGACTCCTAGCTTCCGAAACAAGTAGTTTTTATCCTGGATGGGACATAAGAAACACGGACCAGGCAAGATGTCATCCGAAAGGGTTCCGGCCTGGGTCCTCCGTGGGCCGTAGGGGGTTTAGTGGGTAGTCCGCAAGGGAGTCCCACACTAAGTGCGCAAATGCATTCCCCCTACGTAAAAATTAAAAAAAAGGAGAAGGTGAGAAAAACTGACAACAATCGATAGTTTGATTAGTTAAAACAAAATTGTAATACATGAAATAATAATAAAATGTGGATAATCTACTATGTAGATGCCGGCAGTTTATTCATATTTAATATAATCTACTACGTAGGGGCTGCGGCAACAAAAGGGTAAAATTATAAGTTTTTTTATATAATGCTCATCAAACACCAATTGGCGGCATTACCTGTATATTTAAGTATCAATTATGAAATATTCTAATGATGTATACTAGTTTTTGCACTCAATGAATTATTTTTAATTCTTGGTTTTTTACTGTTATCTCATTAAAAATTGTAGTGAATCTAATTTTTATCCAAGGTTACCAAAGAAGTACTCTTTTTTTAAATATGACTTTTTAGCACATTTCCAATTTCTTTAAATATTTTAAATTTAGGATATTTTAAACTTGTTATACCTAACAAATTCAAATAGAAAGGTACAACTTTAATTTCACCTATCAATAGCTCTCTCAAAAACTAAAATGTGCCATGTTTAAAGTTTGGCTGTATCTTGGATGGTTGAGAAATGGAGCCAAAAAATACTAATTTTCACGACTTTATTTTACATTTAGTACACTTGTGTTCTCCTACCTTTGGCTTAACACGTTCTGTATAATGTGAGGTACTGTTTACTAAAAGTGCCATTTCCTATCAAATTTAAACGTTGATTACAATTTATATGCAAGGCGTATTTGGAAAGTAAGTATCGTTTCATTGTACCGTCGCCGCAGCGCTGCGGTCGGCGTTCCACGTTTGCAAGTAAGTCTTCCTTACACTGGCTCTCAACTAACGCCATTTTAGTTGCTTTACATTGTGAACATTTATAATATTCAAGACAATTACTAATCCCTGAGATTGTATCACTAAACAATGGCAAATGTCCAGAAAAATCCTGTTTCCTTCACAGTCCTTCCATTGTCAAAAACAAACAACTGAAATTTATCGTAAAATTAAAGTTGTTCATGGTGAACACTTGATAGGTGATGGAATGGTGAGAAATTGGCTTAGAATGTTTAATGAAGGTCGAACAAATGTCCTTGATGAGGCTCGTACTTCTATTGTCAACGATGATCTGTTAAGGAAAGTTGATGAAAAATCTGTGAATACAGACGATTTACAACAATGACTTTTTCAAATGAATTTCAGCAAATTTCACAAACTGTTTTGCACAAGATTGTAACAGACTGCCTGTGTTATCATAAGCTGTTTTCCCAATGGGTTTAAAAAATGCTTACTGATGTCCACAAAACCAAGTGATATGGCAATTATTTGACACGATGCAATAAAAAGAGAGAGGATTTTTTAAACCAAATTGTGACAGGTGATGAAACTTGGGTTCGTCATGTCACTTCAGAATCCAAACAACAATCAATGGAGTGGAGACACATTCAATCTCCGAAAAAATAAAAGTTTAAAACAACAATATCTGTATAAGTACTCATGTGCACTGTGTTCTGGAATAGGAAAGGGGTTTTGTTTGCTTACTGAATTTTTCCCTTGATGTGAAAACTTAAATGTGGCTCAATATTGTGATACTTTAAGAAAACTATGGCATGCAATTCAAAACAAACGGAGAGGAGAGCTCAGTAAAGGAATTATGTTACTCCATAACAATGCTTGGTTCTATACTGCTGATGACACCCAAACGTTGATATGACAGTTTTGTTGAGAGCAGTGTGATCATCCGCCATACAGCCCGGATTTGATGCCTCCGTCCAACTACCACTTGTTCCTGCACGTGAAGCACGAGCTCTGCAGCAAGTGCTTTGGATCCGATGATGATTTGAAAAATGCTGTAAAATTGTGGCTTTGTCACTGGCGGGAAGTTTCTATACAGAAAGAATTAAAAATCTGGTCACACACCATGACAAGTGTTTGAAAGTGGGTGGAAATTATGCAGAACAGTAGTGTTGAGTATGCTCTTTCACATAAAAATAAAATTGACACCATTGACTAGATTTTTCCCAAAACAGTACTTACTTTCCTAATACGCCTCTTACCTGTGATGGATTTGTTTGATAATAAGCCAAATAGCAATGCCTGTTTTAACCTTTTTTCATGAATCTAAACGTACATACAGTTACTATCTACCAGTATGGTTAAGCTTATCTTCAACAACTACTAAACCTTTTTGAACAAGTTTGGGAGAAATGATATGAGATGACAATTATGTCTTATCAGATTTGATTTCTTTTAGTTAGTCAGTCAGTTTTGTACCATGTCCATGAAGATGTTTATTGTTATCTGTCAAATATGCCATTCACTCATGAGGAAGCTTTCACGATGTTGATGATGTTAAGTGAATGTTTACAAAACTACACAGCTGCTGCTGCTCTGTATGCTCAACGTTACCCGGATTGTGAACATAATTTGCTAAACGTTTTCAAGACTTGCTAGTCGTGTCTGTGAAACTGGAAATGTACAACCGGATCTCAACAAAAGGAAACAGCTCACTAGGTCTGTAAGGGATGATTGGGCACCAGAATTTTAGCTGCGGTTCAGCTCAATCTATGTGACTCATCTAGAAGAGTGGTTACTGGTACAGGAATCAGTCAAATGTATCCTTAAGTACAGTAAAATGGAGCCATAATAAAATGTAAGAAAATGAATATTTTTTTGCAATGTTTTATGGTGGGATGAAGCAACCTTCTATAACAATGGAGAAGTGAACTGTCACAACAGAGGTTTTGGGCGATTGAGAATCCCCACTGAATACGAGAGGTAGAAAACCAAAGGTACTGGACCCTCAATACTTAGTGCAGTGTTATTGGTAATCTAATTGTTTTTTTTTCGAAGGACACTTGGGCGGAAATATGTGCAACTTCCTCATCAATAACTTGCGTAATTTATTGAACAAACTATCCACGAAATATATAATGGGGTGCCAGCCCACTACTCTGAAGCGGTGCGACAAACTCTGGACGAAGAATATACTCAAAAAGTGGATTGGGAGAGGTGGACCAGTACCGGACGTGCGTGGAATACTACATGTGGGGAATGTTAAAAGACTTGGTTTATGCATCAAGACCCACTACTCGAGAAGAAATAATGCAATGAATCAGGGCTGCTGTTCAATCAATAAACAGAGAATAGGTCTTAAGGGCTTTAGAAAACTTTAGTTCCAGGATAGAACTCTATTTGGAAAACAACGGATTACAGTTCGAATATCTGTAAATAAGGTTAGTTGAATAACATGATTGTTGAATTTAAAATATGGAGAATCTAAATAACTGTAGGGATAATAATCACCTAAATTACAGAATATAACAGAAAAAGTTTTACAAAAGGTACAACAAATTAAGAATTAATTCACTGAGAACCTACAGCAATTACAGGAGTTAAAACACCACAATGCAACAGACTGTTTTGAAAATTGTTTAAAAATTAGTATTTTTGGTGCCATTCTTGAACCATCTAAGATAAAGGCAAACTTAAAATGAAAAAAAAAATAGTTTTTAAGAGGTGTAATTAATGATAGTCAACTTTTTGTTTGAATTTTTTAGGTTTAACTAGTTTTACAACTTGTTAATAATGAATCCAAATGTCTTAGATCACTTTTTAACAATAGTAACATTCAATAACAGTCTTCCCCAGAGGGTTAAAAGCTCAATATATTATTATTATGGTTTTAGATCTGGTACATGGATGATGACCGGTAATGGAGTAATGCACAATGGAATAACAATTATAGACGAATATGGTCAGAATCTGGACCGCCTTCAGGTAACAATTACTCTTAATATTTCTATCTATCTTCTTCATATGAATCAAGTAATAAATTATCCACTAAAATAAAATTGCATCATTGTATTTTTGTAGTTATTGTTTTAATTCAAATTGGTTTTAGTGGTGATATTTTAGATATTAGACAATAGGCTTTATTGTACATTCTTAGAGAATTTCAATTGCGTCAAAACAAAAGTATAATTCAGGGATAATACATGTATAGTTTTAAGTGTCAAGATTCCATTGAGTGTGCCAATTTAAGAACTCTTCAATTGTGTAAAATGGATGATGCAGCAACCATCTTCTTAGCTCTTTTCATGGCATCACTACTGCTCTGTGATTTGATGTCTTCAGGCAGGACATTAAAAAGCTTGGATCCCATGTACGATTGCTTCTCTGAAAACAGTGCCGTTCTGTGTACTGTTAAGGTAAAATCTGCAGCCCGGCGGATGTTGTATGTGTGCAGGTCCTTACCCCTTGTCAAGTTTTTATTGTATGCGTACATTATCACTTGAAGTATGTATAGAGACACCACATCGATTATGCGGAGCTCAATAAAGGCATATCTTCAAGTTTCTCTATGCTGTAGACCAGCTAAAATGCGGACACACTTGTTTTTGAAGAATAAGGGTTCTTTGTAGATTTGCTTTACTAGAGTTGCCCCATGCTGACCTAATTCTCTTTACAACACAAAGTCCCGTGGCCAGCTTTTTGCAGAGATTGTCAACATGTGTAGTCCATTTTAGGCTGTAGTCAATTATAACACCCAAGTATTTAGCTTCATTAGATGATTCAATGTTTGGCAGCTCTCCCACCTCCTCTTTTCTGCGACCCATGACGAGCTGCTCACATTTACTCTCATTTACCACTAGATTGAGGTTATGGCAGTACTGAACAGCCATCTCCATTGCTACATGGGCTGAAACTTCTAGGCTACCAGATGTGGAGTCACTGAGGAGGAGCGTTGTATCGTCCGCATACATTATGGTTGTTGAATATTCTTTATTTAGGGAGGTCATTAGTAAATGAAATAAAAAGAATAGGTCCTAAGATAGATCTCTGTGGTACACCTCTTAAGACTGGAAGCGGTTTGGATCTCACTGTTCGATTAAAGCCCTTCTCTGTGTATTTTAGTTCAACCAGCTGTTGCCTGTTTGACAGATAACTCTCGAACCATTTAGCTGACATGTCACGTATACAGACTGCTTCTAATTTATTCAGCAGCTGCGCATGGTGAAGACGATCAAATGCCTTACTGAAGTCTAATAGTATAGTAGTAGTTGGGTTGCCATCCTCCAATTGATCGATTATAAACTCTACAAGGTCTATCACAGCAGTGGTTGTAGGACGTCTTTTTATGAATCCATGCTGGTACTTAAAAAGGTGATTCATGAGTCTGGATAGGACCACCTTTTCAATTACCTTGAAGAATGTTGATATTAACAATATTGGTCGGTAGTTACCCACTACCTTTCTTGAGAATGGGTATAACTTTGGCTAGTTTAAGCTGTGCTGGCTAGTTTAATCAAGTACCTGACAATAACATTTGAAAACTTGAAGAATGTAATTGAACATTTTTGTCTGTATGAGACGACCCTCTCCCTTCCTCTGTTGTAGGTATTGTATAATTAAAAGGTGGGCGAGAAACCTCTTAGTTTAAAAAAAAAAAAAACATGGCTTAAGACCTTAGAATATTAAAAGTACTACATAAAAAAAATCGGGATAAATTTTGTGTTTTATTTTTAAAACAGTGTATGTTGTGAAAATATAACTGTAATAGCTTATCAAGTTGCAATAAAATCAAATTAAATCACCCACTGTTGTGTTTAATAATCATAAACATAAATGCACAGATCAAATTTGCTACTTAGCTGCAAAGAATTAAAGAACAACTGTTTTACTGTTTTAATTGGGTAAGAGATCAGTTATGATGATTAACTTTTAATAGCATAGAATTTAAAGTGAGAGTACCATAGAGAGTGTAAAAAATGTACTTAATCCTGCTCTATATCGCTACACTAGACTGTTATGGGTTAAGCAATTGATGTATTAGCTAGTTTAAACAATGATGTAGCAAAGATTAGGTTTACACAATAAAATAAAAATATAACAACAAATATGGCATAGCTATCTTAAAATCCTTAGTCTTAAGAAAAAAGAAAAGGAAAAGTCTTACAAAATAATATAAATTGAATTTCCAGATATTCATAAAAACCAAATAAGAAAGCGAAACAGTGTACAGTCATTAAAACAAGTGAGTAAAAAGTAACATGCAGAGTTACATACAGCAATGTTCTGGTGGCTTATGGACTTTCAGTGCCATGATGTTCAGTGCCTTGTAGTTGGATTGTATGAACGTATCTGTATATGTATTCTGTTGGATTTTTTGATACTCCTTTGTATCATTCTCTTTATTATATATTTTTATATTTATTTGGATATTGAAAGACATCAAGAGTATCAGGTGTTTGTATGGTGCATAGCACAATCTTTGAATAGAAACTTTTACAGGTTGCTAGGAATTATTTTTGACAAACGCTATCAATCAAGTTACACATTCATGAATTTTTGAAAAAAAGAAAAATGTGTTCAGATGCTGAAAAAATATTACTAACAACCTAGGCAGATAAATACTTGTTATGAGCTTAACTGTTATGGGCCTAACTGTTACTTTTTAATGACAGTTCTAAATAATGCTGTTATTTTTTAAGAAATCTTAAATGTCATTTGATTCATTGAATCTAATACAAATTACAGTTTAGCAAATATGTCTTTTACAAATGTGAATTGTGATTTATTTATGCTATCATTCATAGCCTATTAGAGTAAAACTGTTCTAACAGTATTAGTATTAAAATTGGTGATAAACCCAATCATTATTCTATTTTTCATACATGAATAATAGTATCTACTGTACCTTAGTATGTACTATTTTATATTGTAAATTAATTATTTTATGACTATCCAAAAAGTGCTGAGATTTGAACCCAGAAAAGGAGACTGATTCTCAATGTTATTTAGGTTATTCAAACTGATATTATACGAGATTTTATGTTTAAGAATTGTTGTAGATACTAGTTTAACCTTTTGAATTTGGATCCGTTCGCAAAAGACACCCCAATAATTTTATCCTTTTAATCCAATAATACAAATTTAATTCCAGTAGACAAATTTTATTTGAGAAACAAACAGTATTTACAACATATATACATTAGCGTACAGCCACTAAAAAACTTTAAAAATCACAGAGTAAAGAATAAAGAGAAGGCGGGAAGACAGTAATGTGGTTGAACAAGATATCTAGAACTAAAGTGTTGTCAGTGATTCAGAGAACCACTAACTGCTTATCAGTTATCAGTGCTTATTCGTGTTTCAGTTCTAGAACTGTTAAGGTTGGGATCTGTTAAGAATCAATAAGAATCGTTAACATGATCTAGAGAATCTCAGTTTGTTGACTGTAAAAATGGAATTGTAATGTAATTGTTGCTGTTACTTAAATCCCATCACTAATAAATACACAAAATATTGATATTACTTACAGGTGGGTGACCGTGTAGGGGTGGTATTGAGAGAGAGTGGCACACTACATTTCCTTGTGAATGGCATTGATCAGGGAGAGGCAGCCACCAACATCCCACCGCAAGTCTATGGGGTCATTGACTTGTACGGGCAGGCAGCACAGGCCACCATCGTTGATTACAACTGTATATGTTGCCTTACATCACCCGATACCACCGCCAACTCTCTTGCCTCTATCAACCGTCAGTCACATTCGTAAGTACTGTACTTACGACTTGAGAGTGGTAAGACTGACAAGATAACAGCAAAGGTGGCTAATGAGGTGACATACAATTTTTATTAGTTTTGAATTTGAGTGTAATAATCGTTAATGAATACAACCTGATTGGTGGCTGTTGTAAACTCACATAAAAATAATCAGTAAATTTAAAATTAGAATTACAGTATTGGTAGGTTATTTTAACCCAAACAAGCATTCCTCATTCTATACAATTTTTGTGAAGTATGAACTAATTGAATTTAAATCTCATATTTAGGTTTTAAAACTTGTAAATCAAATATATTTATAGTATTTAAAATGGACTAATTTGAATTAGTTTAAACATAATTGTATATTGTTATAAATACAATTTCTATTATCTTATTTTAGTTTATAATTTTGTTGGTTGAAAAATAAAATACCTGCATGATCTAAATTTTTACAATGCAACTTATTTCGACAATGCCCTAATTTAGTTACATAAAGTCAAAGCTATTTGTAAGTTGTAGGCAATGCTATGTTTAATTAATACAAGGTTTCTTTTTAAAAATCCTATAATAATCAGAAACTTTCCAATTAAAAAGGAATTTTTAAGAACATTTCATAGAGGTCATTAACTACAGAATAAAATATCTGGCATTAAGTAACAAATAAAGGTGTTTCAGAGTGCAGATTATTTTTGTGATGCATAGGTGACCCTGTGTTTCCTATATCAGAAATGTAGTTTAGGGTATCATTTATAATCACACAACAAATCTGTAATTTATTTTGAAACAAACTGTATAACTTACAAAGTATAGCAGTAGTGAGGAATAAAACAATACTATTAAATAACTCTTACACAGAAACAGCAAAAATTAAATTGGCAGATCAACCATTTCAATTTGTAAATGTACACAATTAATTATAAATTACGAATATTCTTTTGGTTGATTTAGTAATTGATTCTGGATACAATATTAATTGTTAAAGCTGCATGCAAATTATAAGCTGTCTGTTTTTGCTTGGCACAGTTAAATACTATCACTTTTGTGTTAGTTGTGTAGATAATATATTTTTTACAGGGACTTGCATTTCCATCATGTACATGGGCGTAACGCAAGGGTGTCGAATGGTGGAAGGACAGCGTCTAGACCCCGAGCTCTGGGGGAGTTTAATGATGCTATAGTGATGAGTAATCGTTCTCTCAATGAAGATGAAATGTTTGCTGTTGTGGTGGAAAAAATAGTTGACCGTTGGTCTGGTTCTATTGAAGCAGGTTAGTTGCACTAAAGTTATGTGAACCCTAGAGTTGACATTTAAAAACCCTGCAGTAGCAGGGCGGTTTTGAATAGTTTTACAAGCACCCACCAGACTCAGTATTTTCTAGTCATATTATTTGTTGTTTTATTCCGTAAATTCTGCAGAACACATTAGAGAACAGATTAGTTGAAATTTGAAATTAAATAATACTAACATTAGAGAACTCAGGCAATTTGTAAAAATGGCATTTCCAGAGAAGATGAAAAATTAAATGCATAAATTAACCATGCAACACATACATTCTAATGCCCAAAATCAAATACTGACAGTAATATCAAACTATTAATACTATTATTTCAAAACACTGGTTGGCATGACCAAAATAGCTTTGCAAGATAAATTAGTGGAAGCGGAGCATCTACTTTCCACTGTACGATTACTTAGAGTGTTTAAAATTCCTTTTATTCACTATGCATATTCAAAGTGACAGAACGGTACTACAAAAACATACAGTTCAATATTGTTAATTCAAGTGTAGATACACATTGTGCTTATCACTGTCAGATATTCAAAGATTGGTTATGTGTGACTGTAAAGTATACAAGTAATTGACAATATCGATATACTGTGTTGTAGGTGTTACTGCAATCAGACCAGAAGACTTGGAACTTCCTGGAACTATGACTGATCTGGATCATGATACTTGGATGCTTTCTGGTTTGTAATACATGTAAAACATTTTATAAACGTTTTCAGGAATTCAGTAACAATTTATTTATTTATAATTTTGTTTCTTTATTGACTTATTGTATTATATTATAATTATAATTCTGCTGTCTTCTGTGTGGTAGGTTCATCAGTTATGCAGAATGGACAGACATTAAAGCAAAACTATGGATTGGATCTGGACACAGTACAGACTGGAGCAGTGATTGGCATGAAGAGACATGTTGACGGAACTCTGCACTACTATCTAGATGGAGAGGACAAGGGTGAGGCGTGCTCTGGCCTGCCTCTCAACGTCTTCCCTGTCATTGATCTGTATGGTCAGTGTGCTCAGGTCAGTACGGTTTATTTTGAGAACGTTATGTCTCGGTTCTTACTACAGTTCGGTTTATTACAAGGCTTTGTTGACCAATCCTCCGTTTAATTAAATGTGAGTAAAAAAAGTGTGGTCTCTGTTTAAGTCTCAAATTGATAGAGTTAATGAACAGTTTTATATCAAACGCATTGAAAATGAAATATTATTTTTTTGATCAATTAGTTTTCAAAATAAAGACTTGTTTACCATTATTCATGGTCATAGCTCCTGAGCTGCAGGAAATTTGTTAAACTAACTTAATTACATAGGTACTGTTATTTAACTCAATTAAAATATATTTATCAAGAACACATTTATATGCTACTGCCTCATCATCAACTTATTCGTCAAAAGGAAGTTGTTGATTAACCAGAAGACATCATCAGTCGAGTCAAAAATAAGCTATCACAAAACATAAAGATAAATAAAAACTCATGATACAGTCAATAGATACAGTATAAGAAATACTTCGAAACATATGATAAATAAATACAGTGGAACCTCGATAAGTCGGATTAATCGGGACCGCGGCCGATTCGGGTTAACGAAAATCCGGGTTAGCAGGATAATTAGGTAAAAATTAATAAAATACGGTATACTTACAGATAAACTCCATAATAATTGTAAAAACATCAAACATATGCACATTAAATTATTATTAATCCTTACAGTACATTTATAACTGTTCATTTCCTGGTAAAAAAACTCAGTCAGCTTTGGTTGTGCCAATGTCGTCTGCCGCTTGCGTGCTGTGCGATCCCGCAGTCTCTTCAACATGAGCCGTTATTGTCTGCCCCTAACCACAGAGTAACGTCATTTTCATCGACTTCAGAGCAGCCATCAATATTTTGGAACATATCCAAAAGTTCTTGGGGCTGGACATCGTCTGGAGAGTCATTTTCCATATTACAGTTCCCCCACTGGTTGAATTATATTTTCAGGCAAGTCGCATACACCCTTCCACAGTTTTTTTTTCCAAGATTTAATTAAGCTGATTCTAGTCACGTGTTTCCCAAAATTCTGCAGTTATGTACATTACAGTTTTCACATTAAATGTTTTGAGAATCTCAACTACACCGTGTTCTCCTTCATTGTCAATGATTGTGCTTAGCATCTGTCTTCTGTAAACCTTGATTTTCTCGAGAACCCCCTGGTCCATGGGCTGTAATAGCGCTGTTACATTAGGCGGCAAAAACTTGACGGTATTGTCCCCACTGACCAGCATATCTGCAGACGGATGTAAAGGAGCATTATCAATTAGTAGGACAGCTATAATTGGCAACCCACAATCTTTTAAATATTTCGTCACACCTGGCACAAAACAATAAAAAAACCAGTTTTTTAAAAGTGTTGCTGTCCTACCAATGCACTTCTTTGAGACTTGTAGAGAACTGGTAGAGAATCCCGATTTACGTTTTCAGTGCTCGTGGATTTTTCGCTTTTTCCTATTAAGAGTAGAGGAAATTTATGCTTCCCCGAAGCATTGCTGCAGGCCATTATTGTCAATAGGTCTTTGCTTTTGTTGTATCCCTTTGCGTCTTTTTCAGTTTTGAGGCCAAAGTTTTGCTCGGCAACATTCTGTAAAACAGACCTGTCTCATCGGCGTTATATATTTGATTTGCCGTAAAATTTTCTTCTTTAACAAAATCCAAAAACTTGTTTTTATAGTCATCAGCAGTGCTGTTGTCCCCAGATAGATTTTCTCCTGTGATAGATAGTTGGCGAATACCATACCGTTTTTCCACCTATCCAACCATCCTTGACTCGCAGTAAAATTTGGTTCACAAATCAGACAACTGTTTATTCAGCTTGATTGCCTTTTCTTGAATGATAGGCCCAGACACTGGCAAACCACGTTCCCTTTTCCGCACAAAACCAAACATACAAAGAGTCTCGTTTTTAGCTTTCTTAGCTTTGCACCGATTTGCCCAAACTGTCTTTTGTTATCATCTTGAAACAAAATTCTTCGATTTTTGTCCTATTTTCTTTCCATCCGATACTGTAGATGTACCGACACCATAAGATGCTGCAATTGTTTTTAAAGATTCGCCTTTATCAATCCTACCTAATGCCTCTAGTCTCTTTTCCATTGTCTCTAACACATGTTTACGTTTTGTTGCCATCGCGTAGATAAAAACAAACGCATAACACAAATGAAGCACACTATCTGAAGCACGATTGGAGAAACAGAAGCAAACAATACAGTACACTACACACACAACACGGGTAACAAGCGAGCGCGGAGCGAAGTAGGAAAGGTACTGAGGGGCCAGGGCGTGGCGGTAGCGTGGGAGAGGATTTGGGGAAATACGCGTCTGTTATTGTTTCCGAGAATCCGGGACAATGACCGCCACTCGGCCGCCGTGTGCCATGAGTCACACACTCACTGTCGTACAGTCCCATCAAATACTGATACAACATCGATTCACGGATACTATACCACTCAAAAATATTACGTTTTTATTATTGAAATGTTTGTCTGATTTTTTATTTTTTTTATTGAAAATCGGTCCGGGTTAGCCGGACTTCGGGTTAACGGGGGCCGACTTATCGGGGTTGTACTGTAAGTGGTGTCTGGCTTGTTAACATAAACATGAAAATACAAGGCGTGGTTAGGGCAGACTGGTAGATTCCTCATTCTGGCTTATTATTCTAATCAGATTGAAAAGAGTCAGGTGTACATTTAACGACATTCAATGAAAAATATTATTTTCAACCAGACAGTCTGGATATGGTGTTTGTCCAGAAATCTGTCTGATATATATTTCAACCACATAAATACATTATGTTCAATGAAAATAAATACAGAGACAAAATTGTGTTCTATCATAGACATCTGAAGCTCTACAAAGTAGTTCTCGCATTGCAATTCACTCTAGAAATATAAAGTAATAAAGAGTTCTACTTCCTCGATTTAACATTGGAAAAATACTCTAATAAATTTAATTTTAATATTTATATTTATAAGAAACCGAATGCCATCAGGCATACTATCTACTCTAGGTTATACCACCCCATTCACAAAAAATGGATGTCTGCTCTACTAAATATATAATTGAAAAATAAAAACAATTTAACTCTTAAAACACAACATATGGGTATGTCCATACCATTGGAATTTTGGTAATCACAGCATACAGGAATATCCGTATGGTTTTATTTTAGTTTATTGTGTACATTATAAGTCATGAAAATTCAATAAAATAGAGAACTGTAAAGTTTATTAAAGCAATGTAATAATTTGATATCATAGTTTTTTTGTTGTAATACATGTTTTTAAATGTTAAAAATAACTTCAAAGCCTTAAAACTACAACAAATAATAAAAACTTTACCATGGCAACCCAAATGTTTCAATTTTGCATTTTATTAGCTATAAACTGTTAAAATTTCATATCTTTAGGTGGAGAAATAATAGTTTTTTAACACGCGAGAGATCGCGCCCGCGGCAGTTTGCCGCGCTTTTTTGCTTTCTTTATATTTTCGTTTTCAGTGATGCCCCAGGATAACAGGGTCTCGTTTTATCCCTCCCAGTACATCCCTGGGCCTGACCTTGACAACTGTTAGTCTGTCGCCGGCTTTCTTTGCGAGTGGTGGAATTTTTGTTGTAGCTCTGCACCTGCCGCGGCAATATGCCTTCGCGCGATCTCTCCCGTAGTGTATTCTGTTAAATCTGCGAATATTGGAAACATTTCTAAATCTTCAATATTTTAATGCTTTTGCGATGTTGTCGTTTAGTTATATTGTGTAAAAATGAATTTTGAAGAACAGGGAAGTCATGAATTTTGAAAATAGAATAATGGAAGTCTTAAAACTAAATCCTGTAGAGGATGAAGATGAACAACCGGTTGCTGCGGGAAGATACCCATACTGCAGAATTTTTCCTAGAATAAAGAACAGGAAGACTACTGTAAGTTGCAGCTCCTGCCAAATTCCGATTTGTAAAGAACACACAAAAGCCACCTGTACCCGATGTTGAAGCTATGGACACTGACTAAGCAAAAGACATTGGTTTTCGAATACAGACACACTTCTTCAGTTAGCTTAGACGATAATGTCCACTGAAACAAAATTAGTAAACTTGTACTAATTTAGGGTTTTTTTATTTTAACTTTTTATGAAACTTAGAAAGAAATTTTAATTTTTCGTTAAAATTTATAATTTTTCTTCATAGGTTTCTTCATTTGTACATAATATTTTATTGAATTAGTAATCTTTTGCCTAAATATTGATTTACTATATTATAACGTTTTTGAGGTAATTTTTTTTGTTTGGAAATATACATGTTATAAAATTTATTTATTCCTCATAATAAAATACTTTATTGTAATAAAATGTTTCATTTAAAAGCGTGATTTATATTATTGCGGCAAATTGCTCACACACGACCTTTTTCGTACCAAAAAGTCACCAATTGCGAACCAAATATACAGTGTATCATAATAATATTTCTCTTTGTTAGAACTTAAGTGCCCAATTACTTTTATTAGTATATACTGAAAGACAATAATAGGGACAACACAGTTTTATTTTTTTGAAACTTTTCTCACCAAATTAAAGCTGCAATTTGAGTAAAAGACGAGCGTGAGCAATTTGCCGTCGCGCGACCTCTCGCGTCCAGGATGTGAGTGCGATCTCTCGCGTGTTAATAAAACAAAATAAAGTTGTTAAGTGCCAATTTTTAGAAAAATAAAACTAAATACATCACCACTTACCAATACACAACCACCACCACCATTGATATACTTACCAATGGCATAAAATGACTTCGAGTTATTGAGCCTATGAAGTTTGTTTCACAAAATGTTACTAACACTGAGTCACAAAATCTGTTTAGACTATTCGCAAATTTTGTGAACACTGTTTTATATATATTTGCAATCACGGTAAGTTTATAAACAAATTGGATAGGCCTAATTGGAAATATGTTTGGGCAAACACTTTGAATGCCAAACCTCTTGGCAAAGAGAACAAACAGTTCTTGATCTATTTCTATTACTCCATTTTTGGTCCTCTTATTTGAACAAACCCAACGAGTTTTCACCTTGTTACCAGGTAATTTGATCAACGAAGAAAAACCTCCTGCCTTAGGCCTACTCAGTACACCACCATTGACTCAGTATTTTGAAAAAAAGTCAAAGACTAAAATTGATGATCTTAATCACCAACAAACTACAAAATACAGTAAAATCCAGTAAAAAACGTTATACCCGAAAGTTTGGAAAAAACCAAAAACCGCCTCCTTCCCCCCCCCCTAACTAAATGTGAACTATATTTCATCAGTAGCCTAGAAAAATGTGGAAATGCCACTTTTGAGAACTAATTTCCACCTTTTAAGACTTTTGTGGGTCAATTTTAGGGTTTCAGATTAAATTGAGAGCTAGGAACAAAAATACTTTGTCATTAAAGGTCAAGGACTTGTTGCTGGCCGGTCTGTGGGGGTGACGGGTGGCGGTGCTCGTGGCGTGCTTGTGGTCGGGCTGTGTGTTTGAGAGAATGAATGTAGTAATAACGAGAAATTCTTTAAAAAGTAATCTGTTAATTTAAGTTTTAATTTAACTTTGTTTGAATTTTTCTACATATTAAGCTGATAAATTTTATTTTTAATTATTAAATAGTATGTATATATTTGGGTTAATTTTTAAGCATTTATTTTAATTTAAAATTTGTTATTAGTTAAGATCATTCACTGTACATATATCTGTATATTATGTGAGGTTGACTGGTAGAGAGGGCTAAATAGCCCTAACTCCGCCTCTTAAATAAAGGCATATTTCATTTCATTTCATTTAATCAACCAAAATGGGGGGGGAAATGTAGCAGTATTACAGCAATCAAAAAGAAGTTAGGAACTAAATACTGTACATCAATATTGTCAGGGGACTAGATCACAAGTTCTTAAGTAATCATCGATTTTTGATTGCTTATTATTGGTGGAGGACAGCATGAAGGCCTCAAGCCTCCTCACAAGGTCCATCAACTCCTGGGGCACTCCCTCTTGTTGGCACAGGAAACGGGTAACGGTGCTCAGGCTTGCCAGGCTCTCCTCTGACAGGGAGTATCCTCGCTGTCGGCGTCATCGTCGCTCTCGGTGTTCTCCACTTCCATGCCGTCGGCAGGCTGGTGTGCGGCAGCGATATCGTCTAGACTCAGCTCCTCGCATACCTCCAGATCATCGTCATTCCTGACGAAGGCGTCGAAAGATAGAGTCTCACCGACAGCGCCGAGCATGCTGCAGACGTCTTGCCACCTTGAATTAAGAGACGTCTTGCCCCCTCCCTCCACGCCCCGCTCCCCCACGTTCCTTCAGCGGCGAGATCCTGGCGGCGCGACGGTACGTCATGTCAAAAGTGGCGTTTCTCTCACTGAACTGGATAAAAAATGCTCTCTCAGGACAACTGAAAACGTTATAAGCAGTCGGAATGCAGCCGATACCGTACCTTAAACGCGGGTAAACGTAATAAGCGGGAAACTTTATATGCGGCAAAACGGGGTCTGATTTTTACCGGGGTGGCGCTATCCAACTTTATAAGCGGGCTAACGTTATAAGCAGGCGACGCTATAACCGGCTTATACTGTATTATAAACACAAGTAAATATATATTCCTTGAACCCATAACTTTATTTTATAACGTGGAATCAGCGGACATTACAGGCATTACATTGTCCGCCCGGGTTAAAAGGGTTAAACCCTTTAAATGCACGCTAATTAAACAAATTTCATGATAGCATACTATGTATATTATAGGTATCAATAGTAAGTCCATCACAACGACCACCTGAGCCAGCAAGCAATGAGAACAGTTGCAGCCAGACTCTATACAGTCACGCAGAGGAATTTATACCCCAGACTGTCATACCATGTGAGCCTCCATCCACACAACTCTTACACAGGTATTACTTGTCACTGTTATTAACACTGTAATACTGCTAGCATGCAATTCAGCAATCAGTGAGAGCAGTTGCAGCCAGATTCTACAGTTATGTAGAGGAATTTCTACATGTGGTGCTACTTCTAAAAATTTTTCATAACCATTTGAACAGGCTTTCATTGAAATAAATAGTTAAAAGTCAGCTATTGGCATAGGCAGCTGCTCCAAGTCGTATATACTTTTGGTAACGTGCATTCATTATCATAAGCTTTTTTTATCTGGCTAATTACTACATTATTATATGTTAACCTCTGTTTCAGTTCTTTTATTCATTTTTCCTTGATTAAAATGGAAGAAGACGATATCATTTTGAAACAAAATCGCGAAAACAACTATGAAACTTTGTTTTTGAATTGTTGTGTGCATTTAATTTATTTTTTAGATTATAGATCGTGTGAATTTGTTGGGCAAATAAATTTTTATATACATTTCTACCTAAATATTGTTATTTTTACCAGAAAATAGAATTTTATAGTTAATTTTTACTAAATACTTTTTCAAAAACATAATATTTGACCTTATAACAGCTAAAAGTATGCAAAAATTCTTTTTTTTTAGTTCAAAAATGTTTCTTTAAGTAAATTAATATTTAAAAAAAATTAAAACAAAAATGGTGATTTTATATTATTAATACCATCCTTCAATATCTCAGAACCAAAAAATCACCAGCATTCTTTAAATGATAGAAGTATTTATTTTATAGAATAAAACTGTGAAGTATACAAATTATACTAAAAATAATGATGGTGAAAACATGCAGATAATTTAAGTGGAGAGGCATTATGAATCCATTATTGTTATGTCAAATCAAATCTTTATTCACATATACATTGAGTACAGCGATTGTGTCATTTGAATTACAATTGTTAAGTTCGAATTAGGTAAAAAGTATGTACAGTAAGAGTTACAGAATTTGTCATTATTCATCTTCATTGCTGAGTTCTCCAATCCAAAAACTCCTGGACTGTGTATATTGTTCGTTCCAGCAGCCAGTCCATGAGTCTTCTCTTCAGATTCTTCTCAGGGATTCTCTTCATTTCTTCTGGCAGACAGTTGTAGAAGGCAGCTCCTCGATAAGATGGTTTCTTCTCGAATAGACAGAGATGATGAGTGTCGAGTGCGAAGTTGTGCCTATGCCTTGTGTTGTATGTGTGGTGGTCTCCTAATCTGGCTCGGCCTATTTTTACTGCATGCATTACTGTTTCAAGAATATAGAGTGCAGTAACTGTCAAGATCCTGAGCTCCTTGAAGGCTTCTCTACACGTCTCTTGCGGTCTTAGTCCTTTCAGTGTTCTTATGGCTCTTTTCTGAATTACCAATACTCTTTGGAGGTTTGAAGCGCTTGTCCCACCCCAGGCCACTAAACCATATCTTAGGTGGGTTTCAAATAAAGAGTAATAGGCTATGATGGCTGTTCTGTTATCACTGACCTGCTTTAGCCTTCGTATAGCATAGAGACCCATGTTCAGTTTTTTACAAAGTTGGGTCACATGAGGTGTCCATGAGAGATTGTTGTCAAGGACTATGCCTAGATATTTATTCGAGTTTAGTGTTGTTAGTTCTGGAAGGCCTTGGTAGTCATTGGGAAGTGATGTGTATATCAGTTGATAGGTTTTACTTTCATTCAGGACCAGATCATTTTGAAGGCAGTATTGTTTTGCCATGTTGTATGCCACATAGGAGTTTATTTCAAGTTCTTGTCGATTTTTGGTGGCAACAAGTAGTGCTGTGTCATCAGCAAACATCACTGTCTCACAAAACTCTGTAAGGTAACTTGGAAAATCATTGGTGAGAAGTATGTAAAGTACAGGGCCAAGGACAGATCCTTGTGGCACTCCTCTTTTCATTGGGAGGGTTTCAGATTTTACTGTGAGAAGGGTGTTGTTATCCTTGTAGCTGAGCTCAACCAATTGTTTCCTACCAACCAATTTCCAACCAATTCGCTGAGATAACTTGCGAACCAGCTGGCTTCTTTTCCAATTATCCCAAGTGCCTTGAGCTTTCCAATTAACAGGTTGTGGTCCAGGCAGTCGAATGCCTTGCTGAAATCGAGCATGACACTTGTTGCAACACATCCCTGGTCTAGTTTATCAATAATGTATTCAATTAGTTGTACTACTGCAGTTGTTGTTGATCTGTTCTTGATAAATCCATGTTGTCTAGAGGTCAGGAGGTTGTGTTGCTGCAGAAGTGCTATAAGTCTGTTCAATATTACTCGCTCTAGGATCTTAGAAAAATTTGATATCAGAGATATTGGTCGATAGTTAACAGCGTCATTTATTTGGCCACTTTTGTACTTGGGATAGACTTTAGCCACTTTTAGACTGTTAGGGAAAATTCCTTCGTCCAGAGATTTGTTTATAAGAGTTGTCAGTGGGGTTAAAAGTTCACTTTTACAATGTTTAATTAGCTTTGAAGAAATGTCGTCCTCTCCAGCAGATGTTTTAGCTTTCATTGAGTCAATAATTGTTCCTATTTCTTCTTCAGTAGTGTTGTGGTGCTGCAAGTTAGTAACAAAGTGAGCCTGAATAACATTTGCTGGTGTAGGATTTTGATTCGGTGTTCTATTTTTGTCAAGTGTCTTCTCTGCTATTCTGGAAAAAAATTGATTTAAAGCATTGGCAATGCTATTGGGAGAATTGTGTAATTCACCTTCAACAATGAAGCTTGCTGGAATTATGGTTGTGGTGTTTTGTTTTCTTTCAGAGTTGATTACCCTCCAGACAGCTTTTGATTTATTGTCAGCCTGCTCTATGAATTCCGCATTTTGCTTCTTCTTAAGTTCTTTTAGCTTAAGATCATACATCTTCTTCCTAGTTGCTGTTTCCCTTTTATCATTTATATCTCCAGTAAGTATTTCTATGTTCAAGGCTTCCAAATATGATTTTCGTAGTGTCTCACTTTCAGTATCCCATACTCTTTTTGCGTGATTAGTTTTTAATTTAAAAGTTTTATGTGGGCAAGATATGTCCATCGCGTATTTCATAACGCTGTTAAAGGCTGAAAAAGCTGTTTCTGTGCCTGTTTTTTGAGTAACTTGTGACCAGTCTTGGGAGGCTAGGATTTTCCTCACTTCCTCTATTGTATTGTGATTGATTAGTCTTTTTTTGGATTTTGCTGTATTGTCATTTTGTAAGTCTGTCTTGATGTAGCAGATTTGCGCTGTGTAGTCAGATAGTCCTGAGCTGATTACTTCATGTGATAGATGGTCCTCGTTCAGATTTGTACAGATACAATCAATAGATGTCTGGCTATGATGTGTAATTCGTGTGGGAGGCAGTTCTAGTCTTTTTATGTTGTATCCTTCTAGGGCATCTGTCAAAGTTTGGTTGTCATTATTGTTCGTCAAGTTGTCCACATTAATATCACCCATAATGACTATTGGATTGTTTATACAGTGTATTTTGTCCAGTTCAGCTGTTAATGCATCCAGTGAGTTTTCTAGCCTGCTGTGTGGTGATCTGTAGATTCCCATTAAGTAAAAGTTGGATTTTCTAAATGTTATCTTTAGTAAAATGGCTTCACACGATAGTTCAGATGATATGTCAGAGATGGATACTATGCTGATTGTATTTTTTAATTTAGAGCTAACAAATACAGCAACTCCTCCCTTCCTGTGGTGAGTTCTGGAGAAGCCTCCGATGAATTCGTATTCAGGTATCCTGGTGTTTTTCAAGTGATCACTATTTAGCCCATGTTCTGTTAGAATTATTATGTGTGGATTGAACTTGTGGAGGACGTGTGTCAGTCTTTCTATTTTGTTTTTTAGGCCATCTATATTTTGGTGAGCTATTGAGATTTGATCCTGGGTTTTTTGTTTCATTCCATTATATTCTCTTGTCGTGTTCCTTCCTCTAAAAAAGTGTTCTCTGTGCAAGTTGTTGGACTGTTGTCTGTGGAAGCAGTGTGATTTGCAGGAAGCGTGCAGTGTGATTTGTCGTGTTATTGCATGATTTCAAATTAGCTGTTTGCTGTCAACCTTGTATCTAGTTACTGGTTATAATTGGTATTGTGATTATTTTTGTATATTAACCCTTTTAGGACCAGACCAAAATTTGACATGTGCAAAGAAAATTTTTGCGTTTTTCTGACCATGCTCCAAGAACTGTGCACATTAAAAATGTGCGATTTTTCAAGCGTTTGAGAGAAAAATCATATCTTCAGAACTAATTACTGTACAGATTTGTTTTTAGGCTTAAAATGTTTATAATTAAATTGTTCATTGTGAAAAAATAAATTTAAGTCATTATATAGCAAAAAACAATTTGATTTATCTGTTTATCAAATAAAAAAAAATAAAAAAAATAAAAAAATAGAGTTTGATCTTCAATAACTACCAAAAATAAGAATAAACTATTCGTGGGAAATGGTATTTATTAGTTCTACATATAACTCTCTATAACTGTACAAAATTTGAAAGCCCTGGAATAAAAAATAAAAAGTTTGTAAATGAATTAAATTTTTCTGTAACACTGGTTAAAACACACTTTCAGCATTAGCCTAACATACAAAACCTTATAGGCTATTAAGGATATTATTCGGTACTTTGGGATTATACCGACCACACAAGTATAAAGAACACAAAAATGTACATTTATAGAAACAAACATGATAGAACGAAAAAACAAATCTTTAATTACAAAATTACAAACTTAAAACGATTATCAATAATTGTTATTGGGGTCAGATTCCGTCATATGCCCCCAACTCTTACAATTTTTTCAATGAACTTAGAACGTTATAAAACGATGTAGTTGAGTAACAGAACTAACATTCCATCAATGAACAAGCGTTTCCAGGTATTGTGATCGGTATTGTTGTCGCTGTTATCTTATCTTTCTCGAGATTCCCGATTACGGCAGGCCGCGCGGCATCACATTATTATTTAAGATTTTTTCCCCGTTCCATAAAAACAAGTTGTGTGTGTTTTTTTTTCAATAAAGAGTTTAGTTTTTGTGTTTGTAGAAATGTAGGGGTAAAACACGGAAGTACAACAAAGCGATGCACCAGCTGAAAGGGCGGCGAGACTCTGCAATCACGTTATCTACTAGACCGTTCGACTTTGACCTCTGTCTGAGGATGGGGAGGGGTTTGCGATAGGCCCTAAGACAATTCCTGTTTTATATTGACGAAATTTGTTCTACGCTAATCTAGTAATCAGTAGAAGCAAAATGTCAAATAACGATTCATGTCTGGGTGTGGTCGGTATAATCCCAAAGTACCCTGACAACATTACGATGCAACATGGCCGAAAAATATTTTTTTGACCAAGCTGATGATTCCAAAGACGTTTAAAATTTGATATCATAGTAAGAAACATACAGGTAATAGAAAAATAGTATATTTATTCCATATAGAAGATTAAAATATCTCTTAAAAAATATGAAAAGTCCGCCGGCGATAAATCAGACGGCTGGTCCTTTTCGCATAGTACGCCGCCGACGATAAACCAGACGGTTGGTCCTTTTCGCATAGTACGCCACCGGCGATAAATCAGACGGTTGGTCCTTAAAGGGTTAAGTTATCTAATGTTTTGTCTATTGGTAAAATGATGAAACTATTGAAAAATAAATAAATAAAACATTGATGATTACAGGTTGAGTCCATTCTGTGGGAAAAATATAACGATAGAACCAAGTGGATTGATCCGGCGCAACAAGCAACAGCCAAACAATGGGCTTGTTTTCACGGCTCTGCCACTTGGCGTAGATGAACTGCTGGAGGTTGCGGTGGAGCAGTGGGTGGGTCAGTGGGCAGGCTCTCTGGCCATTGGAGTCACCTGCATGGCTCCCAGCGACAAGGCTCCCCCCACCATTCTTGCTATCAAGGATCCTACTTGGTACATCATGGGTAAGTTCCAATTCAATCATTATTTTATCTATTTAATACCACTAGTGAATAATAACAGCCAATATTAATTCAATTTTGCGAGGCCTTTCAGAATCGAGGAATCCATCGTCAGGCAACTTCACAAATGAATCAAATTATTTTATCAATTAATTCGAGACAACCGTGTTATAGTGTGCGACTCGTGTTAGTGATGATGAAACATATTTTCCGTGTTTTAAAGTTGAAATTTATTCAATTTAAAAACTGCTGTTTTATATTGTCGATTGGTATTTATATTGGAAAAGTATTTTATCAGAATAGCGTGGAAAGATGCAGGATTGGATTAGTGTTGAAAGTACACTTTGGGGACAAAAGAAGTCAACTGAGCCATTGCATAGATAATGTTGCAGGTATTAGCATAACCCTCATCTACTGTCACAGGCTTTAATTATTTACTTTTTATTAATTAAGAAGTTTAAATGTTTTGAGTGTTTGTGGTTTTTAGTAAGAATCTGGAAATAATTACCAACCAATTAATTTAAACAAATATGCGTCTTTTAACTGATATTTAGTTAAGATATTAATTTGATAAAATAAGTATTTATATAACTTTTTTAACAAAATGTATTTATTTACAATCTGTTAAATTTAAGAGGAACAGTAAGTTCATATTATAACAGACACAACATTAACAATTAAATTTGAATTAGTTGTTAACCATTGTTTACACTATTGTAATTAATTAAAGAACCTAAAAGTTAGTTCCAGGATAGCAGATTAATGAAGTCTGTTCACATTTTTAGAATTATCAAGCATATTTACCACAAGGTGGTTTGGTTGATCTAATCTTGAAAGATAATTTAGACTGAATTTTATAATTTATTCTTAGACTGTTGGGATGTTCAAATCTTGATGTAACATTTTATTGGATACATATCAAGGCGATCTGTAATTTTTCTTAACAATTTAGATATATACCGTTAACCCTCCATCAGGCGCTCACAGAGGTTTCCTCCAGGTTAGCGAATAATGGATATCATAGTCGTTTAAATTGTTTTTATTATTTTAAATATTCATACTGATTTAATTACAATGTAATATATTCATTTTTAGAAATTAAATAAAAATTACTCTCTTATGTAATGAATTTTCCAAATAAATTCAAAATCTTAAAAAATGTTATTGTATAATAACAACACGATTTATTTTAAGGAATAATGCAATTAATTTTAAAAATGTTTAACGTACTGTAACAATATATGGAAATTAACTTAGTTTTTAACTTCTTACAAAAACAACTTACTTCAATTCTTGAGATATTATACAATTGTAATGTCTATTATTACTCTGAAATAAAAGTTTATTCTTTACTAACAATTTTTTTAAACACTACACAAAGTTTCAAAACATTTTCCTTCTAGTTCTTATAACGACAATGTTCACCTCCATAAACAGTACTGAAATGTTCCCTAGCACGGGTACTGTACTGACAAATCTCTCGTCTTCATTCTCCATTTCACAAAATTCAAATAAAATATATTGTAAAACTTAAAAAGAAACGATCACAGGTCACACATTTAGGCGCACACGGATTATTACTCCATAAAAACTAAACACAATAAGGCGCTCACGGAGATTGCGTCCAAGCACTACAAACACAACATCGGGCGCTCACGGAGGAATCGTCCAGTCTCGCACGGAAGTAGACCTCATACTGACAGATTTTGACAAAGCTAAGCGGGAGGCTATTGTTTCGCTTCCCTGAAAGATGCTCGTGAAGTACACTGCGGGAAACGACTGCCAACATCAGAAAAGTAGTACTATTTATAATAATAAAAAATACACGGAGTAAAACTCCGTTTAGCGCCCGATGTAGGGTTAAATGACTTCCAAAGTTGAATTGCTTGCTGCACCCCATTACTGTACATCATATGCCCATACAGGTTTTAGGCCAAGTTTTGATTTAAATCCGAGTAGCCAATTCATTTTATTTGCTTTTAAGTTTAGCTGGTGTCTCTGTCTAAAAATTAGATTTCCGTGTAAGTCTGTCTAAACATATGTCTATATAATTAATCTCAGTTACTCAATGTAACTGGACGACAAGAATTTTGTTTGATTGTAAACATTGTGTGAACTACAATATGAATACAAAGTAGTGTATTCCAATAAGAAGAGCTCCTCCTTCAATGAATTGTGTGAACTGATTTATTTTCATCAGTTTTGATTCCTCATGTCTTAAACCAATTAGTAACTGCATCTAAACTCTGTTGTTGTTGTTGTTGAGATGCTAAAAAACAATCTTTATGGAGTGACAAAACTGCAATATCATCTGTGAAAGATGCAATATAAGTACATTAATTTTCTGGGAGATCAGCGGTATGTAGTGAGTATAAAAATAGACCAAGTACACTTCCTTGAACTGCAGATTCTATTGAATATATGATTAGAAATATTTTGATATTTCATTTCGAAAGATCGGTTTTAAAATATGATTATAATATTTGAAAAATAAAATGGAGCAAAAAATTCTTAATTTTGTATAATAGGTAGTATGCCACACCCTATCAAACACTTGACTTGACTTTTACTTTCTAACTCCTGTATAGATACAACTACTATGTGAATTGGTTCTATTGTGCTGTTTCCATCTAAAACCAAACTGATGAGCAGGTATTACAGAATCTTTGTTGATTAATGATTGTAGTCTTTTAAGAAGAAGCCTTTCAAACAGTTTCAAAATAATATGTAAGAGGCTTATTGGTCTGTAAGAGGTCAGCTGGGTAAGAGGTTTCCCTAGTTTCGGTATAACAATTAGCTGAGCTCACTTAATTGAACTGGTATGTGTTTCGGTCTCAGTATAGTGTTGAATAAATGTTAAGAATATAATCGCTTTTCCTAGAAGTTCTTTCATTATTTTTCTGGTAATATTTAAACATTCCAATAAAACAATTTTTAAGATACATTTTTTTGTGGTAAATTGAAAAAAAATGAAATAATGTTTTATACTGGGTGGCGCAAAAAGGATGGTCGGATTTAAACTGCGTAATACCAGTGGAAGGTGAGGAGGGGGGACCACTGCCGGCCGTCTGCAAGTCGGCCATTACACCTAGTTTGAATGGTCACATTTTAAATAACTATAACTCCATCAGTTTTACAAATTAATTTTATTCAATTACGTAACTAAAGGCTTCCAGGCACCCAATTACAAGAAATAACCTCCAAAATTCATGTACGGAAAATAACTTCCGGAAGATGGTGTCCTTCCTCGGTGATGCATTCCACAAGTCTTTCCTTTACTTTAACTCACGGCTTAAAATGCGCTGCAACGAACGACGGCTGAGGCCTAAAGTTTGAGCACGACGCCTGGTGGAATGACGCGGACTGTGAAGCACTGACGCTCTAACATTCTCAATGTTCTGTGGAGTAACTGCCGTACGTGGATGCCCAGTAAATTTACCACTCATGACAGACCCTGTTGTCCGGAATGCAGTCACCCAATGTGATATGGACCTGCGATCTGGAATGGGTTCATCACGCGCTACACCAAAACGTTGTCGAAACAATCGTTGCACAGTAATAAAAGATTCATTATTTCTGAAAAACTGTTCCACAGCAAAAACACGATGCTCGACCGTCCACTGCACCATCTCGTGGCAAACTGGGTGTAATGGCCGACTTGCAGACGGCCGGCAGTGGTCCCCCCTCCTCACCTTCCACTGGTACTACGCAGTTCAAATCCGACCATCCTTTTTGCGCCACCCAGTATATACATATTTTTTCTAATGTCACAATTTTCCAATAGCATATTGGTAGAAAAAAGAACTCATTGGAAATTGAGTTACAACTATCAAGTATATTTTTGCATGATTAAAATGTTATTTTTCTCAAACTTACTGAAAACATAGTACTGAAAAAACTAAATTGGATTTACTACAAAAATATAGGTTTATAATCTCATCTTTCCAGTACGTTTTGGTTTGAAACTGCATTGAACATCCAATCTTTAATAGCAATGTGTAACTGTGTCAACCAACAATAGTTGTGCCGCTTATATAGTTAAAAGATTAGGTTGGCCAACCAACTGGGAAAACCAGGAAACCGGGAATAATCCGGGAATCTTCTTGAGAACTGGGGAAATTTCAAAAACAGTTTTTCCGTCTCCAAGAACTTATCAAACCAAGACATAATTTGACAGCTCCTTGAATCGAGACTGATCAATCTCAAAACATTGTATTTTACGCAACTTGGATAATGAAATTGTGAATAAAGATTGATGTATATTCATGAGCTTCGAACAGTACGCAGTAAGTGGTAAACAGTAGTAACCGTGATAATAATGGATTTTTTTTATTTAAATATTATTCAGTTGTCGAAGTGGGGTCTCTGGACAATGTTGTCCAACTCTTATTGTTGAGTAATAATAGTATTTTGACAAGTCGTCTATTAGATAGATAGCATAGGCCTAAAATGTACAGTATTCACCCTATAAACAGAGTTAATAGTTCAGTTTATTGCATAATATAATATGTTTGACGGTTTGATACAATGTTAAACCTGGTTTTATAAGTACACTAGAATTTCAGTTGGATTTTTACCAGGCCTGATAAGATACCTTTTGAAAAAGAAATTAGTGTGTAAGCTACGCCAAGAAGGGCGTTTTGCAGTCCGAAATGTTGCACAGCCATGACAAAATGAACGGAGGGCTGAGCGGCAGGAGAAACATTATAATATAAGCGGGATCGTGTGGTACCGCCCTGCCACTTACGTCTGCTGTGGCTAGTGTCAAGTGTTCCCCATATGTACAACACAAACATTAAACTTTTAAGGCACTGCTCGATCCAGCGCTCACCGCCCACCGTTTATGGCTTGTATTGTGGCTGAGGCCTCGGTTGGTCTATGAACGATTGCTTTTTACACAAGTTCCGACTGGTCTTCAGATTACATAGGTTAAAACAAAGAAAGTGATGTTATGTTATGACATCACGGTCACATCCAAACCTCGACTGAACTGCGTTTACACTGTCAAAATTGAGCAACTTTGTGTTGTTTTTTGTAATTTGTAAAAATTGTGTCTAAACGGCTGCAAGAGCTCTCTCGCAACCAGTGTCGGACAGTTGTTTGCAAGAACTGGAGATCAGCGTCAACTATTAAAATTTCAATTATAAACATTGCTGATACATCTCAGCCGTGTGTGAACAGACTTCGTATTGACTCTTGGAACAACCAGCGATCAACTATAGAAATTACTTTCTTTCAACCGTGCTTCTTTTCACCCGATTCCAATACCAACTTGCTTAAATACACTTGAAAAAAATCACGATTTCACAATGATTGCTAAAACATTTTTTGTGCTTTCAATATGAAAAATGTAGATTCTATAACCAAATTAACAAGCTACTGTAGTTTAACAAATAATATTTTAGCTATAATTAGTATCTTTAATTTTTATTTTGACGCATCATCGAGAGTCTGCTCCGTCTATATGTGGAAAAAAACGATCGGCAGTATGCAAATTACCAATTGGTGAAACGGGTTTTTGTAGATCTTTGTGTATAAAATCTATTTAGAAACATATAGTAACAAAATACTGTGATTTATAAATAATATTTAATTTATTTTTGTAATTAAATTAATTTCTCTGAATCTCTGCATTGTTTTTTCCGTATTGGATACATGTATTTTCCAAACATCATAAAAAGGAAAGTTATTAGGTATCCACAGTGTTATGTCAACACATCGAAAGATACAGAGATCAAAACTAAGGAGCTTAAAATAGGTGATAGCGATAAATTGTCACCAAATTTCTCGTATTTCACTAGGGGTGAAATTTGGTAGAGTGTAACATGCTTCTGCTTGAATTAGTATTTGTCCCCAAATGAGCCTGATCACCTCATTAAAATATCTAATTAAACGTTATAGCCTTTAACGTTTAGACGAAATATTCAAGCCTGGAAGTATTGCATTTTGTCTAACCTACCATAAGGGCACAGGAGAAATTCATTTTAGCGAGTGAAGGACATCGGCTACTGCTACAAGTAGGTCAACAGCTGTTACCGGTAGGGCAGGCTGTTGATAGTGATATTGATATTGATAGATTGATAGCGGCATCCCTGTTTTAAACATGCCTACCAGTAACGAACATTCTAGTGGCTTCTGGGCATTGATGATACGACATCGGACACTAGATGAACCCTCTACACTACGGTGGATTACTTTGGTTTACATAAGAACATTTTAGAGGTAAGCAGGTGTCCTTATTAATAATATGTATAATCATGGACAGAATATCCATTACCGATTTTATAAATTCAATCCCCAATCATAATTTAAGTATCAGTAATATTTTGAGTAAAGGGTCAATTGGCCGTAGTAGGCGGAAGTGTAACCTCGTGGCGTTGCCGAAAATATTTTTATGTCTGGAAAAGATAACTAATTCACAAAATATATCCCAATAATTTCATAAGGGTGTAAAAGATTCATTTATATAATAGGATTATTGATTTCTGTATGTAAATTATTAATGATTATGTACGTTACCTTGCTAATTACGGATGTTTTAATATTTTTCTTATTGTGGGCTAAGTAATTTAAAGCCTAATAAATATTAAATAATTTTATCTTGATCGCTAAAATGTAGAAAAGATAGTTTCTGTTCATATAATTGTATTATTTTACTGGAAGCCTCCCATTACTTCATGTAACTGCCCTACTTCAGCAGGTTAAAACTAATTCATCATCGTTGTAATAATTCATTCATTTGTACTTTTAGTATAAAATTCAATTCTAATGTTTTAAAGAAATCATAATGAATACAATTAATCAGTCATGATAATTACAAAAATGTTTGTCTAAACTAATTAATTATATAGTAATTACAAATAAATAAATAAAACTAAATCTGTTTTATGTTTAGTATACATGCAATCTAAATTAGTAGTATACAATACAAACTATTATTTAATAATACATTTAAAGTATAGTCATGTTCAAGTACAGTGTGCAACTTAGGTAAATATTCAGATGAAAGTAGAAATATAGTTCAGTACTCCTTTCAAATACAGAGAACTTTCATTAAGTTATGCCTGGTTGAGATAAATTAATTAAGTCATTTTAGTTATACGATCATTGTAACAGGCGGATTAGGAAACCTATTCAGTGTTGTTGTGTTAAATTTAATGTATTTAATGGTTGTAGTACAGTAAACGTTAAACAAGATAAACTATAAGAATAATATTGAGGCATCATTTATGCCTGGTAATTGAAAACAAAATTTAATCACAGCTTAATTAATAAAATAATTATTAATGCTAATTTGATTAAACCAATTTATAATTTTTAGGTCTTGTAAAACAATGTCGTCATGTCACAAGTCTATGTATTACCATGAAAAATCTTTGTAAATAATAATTGTGTATACTAAGCTTATTTTCTATGTCACTAAATTTAATGTTTGCTCGCTCAGTAACATAGTAATTTCCCCTAAAATAATATATATACCTATATAATCTTTTAGTATCTAGTATTGGTATTGCACTGTGCAATGTGTGATTGATTATTATTTTAATAAAACTTTTTCTTTGAAAATAATTAATAACACTGGCAGTAATAGTGCTAAACTTAGTAAATACTAAAAGCAATTTAGTCCGAAAAGCACTCCATTTTAGTCACAAAACTATTACCGCTATGATACTTGTACCTTTTAGTAACTGTAATTGATGTTGCAATCCCGTGAAGATGCTGTGACAGTTACTTTTAAAATATGTCTTTTCCTGTTGTCTTGAATTATTATTCGTTATGGTGCTTTCGTTATTGTATTTATTATTCAGTGTAGTTCAAACTTTGAATACGTTGTATGTGAAGTAATTTTAAGAGCTGGGCTATCATCTTCGTACAATGTGCCGGGTTTTTATTCCCTGGAGTCTGATCGTGGCTGCTGGACTGAGGATAAGTCTGTTAGCCCCACTGTTGCTGCGCTCTCCGAGTTGCTGTTGTCGGCAAACGCCTGTTCGTCTGCTGTGCCGTACCGACCGACACTGCTGTACCGCACATCCGGTTCACCCGCGGTCGTGTGCTTCCTCTCGGTTCGGTCGACTTCGTTGAAGTTACCGGGCGTGGACTTGTTGTCTTCTGGTGAGTGACTTACAAATTTTCTGGTGATCTCTCAGGTTATACTATATTCCTCTCCGAGACGGGGACCATTCCTCTCGATATACCTCTCGAAGGATAATCAGCGCCTGGGACTCCAGAAATAAGTGTTACATCAATTATTACTCTTTTACTGTCTTTAGATTGTTAAGTTGGTTAATGTTAGATGTTTGATTATATATATCTGTATCGTAAGAAGGGTTTAATTATCTTAAGATATCTTATCTAAGTCTGTGTGGTTATATCAGTAATAGTCTTGGTTATATTGAGTTGTTTTTTTTTCACTGTAACGCAGATTAGAGGCAATACTGGCTGTAACTGTTATAAAATAATAAAGGATCCGTTTTTGCCATTTACGGGAATTATTGCAATAAACTCGAGTCTGTAAAGTTCTGTAGTCTTGAGTCTTCCCGTCTTCACAGCTTAACCATCAGTTTCCTATACTTTTACCATACAGTACTACTAAGATCAAAGAAAAGCTAAGGATTCAATATTATAGTTACATTAATATCGTTGGAGTCACACCAAACATTTTCCTACTTACTAGATTAATAAATATCTTCTTATTCTCATAATTAAATATAACGTTTACTATAAACGGCTCATCGACCCATGGTAATTCTCTTGGGTCCCTACACCTGCTTACCCTGGTGAAGTCCCGGAACCTGGAAAGGACTGGTTCCTTGTTACAGTCCCTGGAGTCCTTCCAAAACAAGGTGGTTCCCCAAAATAAATATTGAACATTTTTCGTCGTTGTTGTGGACTTCGCCTAGGACTTGGAACAACTTACCCCCTTTCCCCTGAGCTAGCCAGCATCAGTAAGTAACAGAGACTGGTGTGGACTGTTACAAGAGCACCACATTTCTCGCAAATACAACTGGTTACAGTAAACCATCACTGTTGCACGCATCATATGAGTTAAATACAGTATTACAGTTGTTATTTGGCTTGAAAATAGACTAGAGAATGGGAAATGTTTTACCAGGAAAACCCGAAAATTAGAAAAGAGACTTTGATTAGCCACCCGAAAATGCCACATTACTGGTTTTATGATTGAACATAAACTAAACATCCATTAAATTTTGTATAAGTTATAGAAAGTGTTGTGTCTATAAAGATATTATTGTAATTATCAAACATATAATTTTGGTGTTTTCAGGAGATGAAGTATTCCATAACAATAAACTTGTGCGTTCACATTATTGTCGATCCCTATCTTTGCTGAGGGTTGGAGCTCGAGTAGGCATCAAACGGTGCAATGATGGCACACTACATGTATTTATCAATGGGCATGACCAAGGCATAGCAGCTCATAACATACCAAAGGTGGGTTAATGCCTTATGATAACATTGTTTAGCTCTTATGATGTTAAACTGTAGTAGGTATATCAATCTGCAGTCAGAATTTTGTGCTAATGATGTTCTCTGGTTTGCTTAATTAAAGAGGAGTCTCGTGGTAACTGTGAGTCAGGAATACTTGTCTTCAGTATGCCAATGCTTTGCCTTTTGTCCTGGCCATCAAAGTTAAGAAAATTAAAGTAGTTCCATCTATAACTTGAAAATTATTTTAATGTCTTGTGCTAAAACCATTTGACTCATACAAACCCAAAGTTGTGTTAACATTTTGAAAGAGAAGCCTTTTTATTTGATACACTGCCCAATACGTGTGTGTATTATATTAAGGTATTAAGGGGCCATTTATAAGTGTTTTGCAGTTTTTAAGCCTCTGTGGTTTTAATGAAATTTATTAATTTAAAGTTTAAGTTGTTATGTGTTGTGATTTAATTTTAAAAAAGTACAGTATTTTACTAGTGAAAACTCCATAAGTTCATGTTTTTAACAAATCTTTTCAGTGATTGTTTACAATTAAAAGTGTACTTACATTCAGGCTCTGTAACATATGTTTTGTCTGAGCACATATATTGAACTTGCAGAGAATAGATGTTTTGTATAGTGCAGCTGTTATTAAGAGTTATTCCTTTTGAGAACTGTTTACTCACTATAAAATAAATTAAATAAGTAGAATTGAATAGATAAAATAGAACTACTTTATTCAGCTATAACTGGTTATTCTGCCAACATCAAGCTAAAACTTGCCAAAACAGCTGATTGCCAATGTCATTTAGTTAGTGATTTAAACCATTGGACAACTATCACTCTGACTCATCTAGCCATAGACTGGTGACAACAATCAAACCCCATATGACATTGACCTTGAACATATAAACAGGTTCATGCTTAAACTGCTTTCTGACAAGATTATCACCAGTTACATTTTTACTAATTGACATTTTTACTGATTAACTTTGCTTGTACATATATTTTATAAATTTGTAATTTGTATATAATAACCTGTCTATATATTTGGTTTATATTTTATTGTTTGTAACTTGGCACAAATTAAGCTGGGTAAAGTATATATTGATTGATTTTAACTGTGAAATTTAACTTCTACAATGGCTACTCCAATGAGAAATATATCTAAAACTGATATTAAAATCAATGACTTAATATTTGCCAAAGTGAAAGGGTTTCCCCATTGGCCTGCAAAAGTAACTGGCATTGATGATGAAACTTACAAAAATATAACCAAGTATAAAATTACCTTTTTTTCAACAAATGAAACTGCTTTCGTTAATAAAACTGATATTGTTAATTATAACGAATGTAAAATGAAATATACTCTCGACTCTGTAGCAAAAAAAACATAAAGAAAGTTACAAACTGGCTCTGTCTCAGATAGAAAAATTGGATAAAACACAAAGGTGTCAATCATCAAATGCTCACATGACTATTGCTAGTAATACTGAAGAGCTGAGTAATATATTAAATGGCCCCGTTGAAGAACTTGAAAACAACACAACTTTGACTACACAGGATGTTCAGCTTTTTGAAGACTTAAACCCAGAGATCTCTCTTATGGAGAGCATTGAAACCAAAATACAGAATAGCTGTGACGGTGATTTGGAAACATCTATAAGTCTTGCAGCAGAAGCTGGGAGTGTACTCCTTGCTGAAAACAGCAGATTGAAACAAGACTTACATATGATGACTCTAAAAAATTCGCAACTGGCCAAACAAATAATGGACTCAACCCAGCTGGGAGTACTGAGTTACCAAACACAAACTGAGGAGCTGGAAAATGAAAGAGAATTATTATTACACCGAAATGCGAAACTC